>NC_092263.1:3473914-3533914 GCF_036320965.1 Panulirus ornatus | reverse complement strand
ATACAACTCTACATTTACACACATAGCCACAATATTCATACAACAGGGTATATACCAGTGTCCAATACAAGGAACAACACTGTATATACCAGTGCCCAATACAAGGAACAACACTGTATATACCAGTGCCCAATACAAGGAACAACACTGTATATACCAGTGCCCAATACAAGGAACAACACTGTATATTCCAGTGCCCAATACAAGGAACAACACTGTATATACCAGTGCCCAATACAAGGAACAACACTGTATATACCAGTGCCCAATACAAGGAACAACACTGTATATACCAGTGCCCAATACAAGGAACAACACTATATATACCAGTGCCCAATACAAGGAACAACACTGTATATACCAGTGCCCACGCATGCGTCACCTGCCTACATATAATCAGTTTAACACATGACACAGTTTAATACATGACACAGAGACGTGCAGTAATATGGCACGTGTATTTAATATGAATGAGAGACTTCATTGAAATGCACGGGGTACTGGGGGGAAAAGCCTCACACAGCCAAATTTAGCAGCGAAAACTCATTTCATACCTCCCCCTGCGTATCCAGGGCAGAGGAAATCTAAATATATATGTATATATGTACAGGAACACAGAACATTTAATAACAGTCTAATCTTTGTACTCATAAACAAGACTTAGATACAGCAACTGCTTAGAACTCTCTAGTAACTAAATTTATATCATCATTACATAATCGTTGTACCCACGGAGACCTACTTCACTTATACCTGCTAGTGTATTAGACTCAAGATAGGATCGCGCAAGGTAAGGATTGATTTCTGAAATATGAATTCGAATTCCTTGTCCTTCAAAAGGGTCAAAATTTGCCTTTTCCTTCAAAAGGGTAGAAAAAAAATTCTTTTCGCTGCCATAGTTACTACGATTTTCTTTTCCTTTGATCATTGGCGACTATTATACATAATTCTTACCTCCCTCGCCTCTCAAACTGTGTTCATTTATATGAATATTTATTCAAATGGTTTGCAAACGGTTGCCAAAAAGTAACTGAGGGAGGGAGACGAGCCTGCCTCGTATGAGCTGAGCTATACAACCAGAGGGCCATCAGGTTCACTGACTAGCCACTCACATGTGACAGCCACTGAATCACGTGGTTGAGGAAATAGATATTCGCACACACGTCGGCCGGGTCGCTGGTAAAGACGCGACAATATGTTACATTACTTACTCGATCAAACCACCTCACACCACATATTGTCCTCAAACATCTCATTTCCAGCACATCCACCCTCCTGCGCACAACTCTATCCATAGCCCACGCCTCCCAACCATACAACATTGTTGGAACCACTATTCCTCCAAACATACCCATTTTTGCTTTCCGAGATAATGTTCTCGACTTCCAAACATTCTTCAAGGCTCCCAGAATTTTCGCCCCCTCTCCCACCCTATGATTCACTTCCGCTTCCATGGTTCCATCCGCCGCCAGATCCACTCCCAATATCTAAAACACTTTACTTCCTCCAGTTTTTCTCCATTCAAACTTACCTCCCAGTTGACTTGACCCTCAACCCTACTGTACCTAACAACCTTGCTCTTATTCACATTTACTCTTAACTTTCTTCTTTCACACACTTTACCAAACTCAGTCACCAGCTTCTGCAGTTTCTTACATGAATCAGCCACCAGCGCTGTATCATCAGCGAACAACAACTGACTCACTTCCCAAGCTCTCTCATCCACAACAGACTGCATACTTGCCCCTCTTTCCAAAACTCTTGCATTCACCTCCCTAACAACCCCTTCCATAAACAAATTAAACAACCATGGAGGCATCACACACCCCTGCTGCAAACCTACATTCACTGAGAAGCTATCACTTTCCTCTTTTCCTACACGTACACATGCCTTACATCCTCGATAAAAACTTTTCACTGCTTCTGTCAACTTGCCTCCCACACCATATATTCTTAAAACCTTCCACAGAGCATCTCTATCAACTCTATCATATGCCTTCTCCCGATCCATAAATGCTACATACAAATCCATTTGTTTTTCTAAGTATTTCTCACATACATTCTTCAAAGCAAACACCTATATATATATTTCTATTTTGGTTCGTCGCTGTCTCCCGCGTTAGCGACGTAGCGCAAGGAAACAGACGAAAGAATGGCCCCATACACCCACATACACATGTATATACATACACGTCCACACACGCAAATATACATACTTATACATCTCAACGTATACATACATACACACACACACCCACACACATATACATATATACACATGTACATAATTCATACTGTCTGCCCTTATTCATTCCCATCGCCACCCCACCACACATGAAATAACAACCCCCTCCCCCCCATATGTGCGCGAGGTAGCGCTAGGAAAGACAACAAAGGTCCCATTCGTTCACACTCAGTCAAGCTGTCATGTAATAAAGCACCGAAACCACAGCTCCCTTTCCACATCCAGGCCCCACACAACTTTCCATGGTTTACCCCAGACGCTTCACATGCCCTGGTTCAATCCATTGACAGCACGTCGACCCCGGTATACCACATCGTTCCAATTCACTCTATTCCTTGCACGCCTTTCACACTCCTGCATGTTCAGGCCCCGATCACTCAAAATCTTTTTCACTCCATCTTTCCACCTCCAATTTGGTCTCCCACTTCTCCTCATTCCCTCCACCTCTGACACATATATCATCCTCTTGGTCAATCTTTCCTCACTCATTCTCTCCATGTGACCAAACCATTTCAAAACACCCTCTTCTGCTCTCTCAACCACACTCTTTTTATCACCACCCATCTCTCTTACCCTATTATTACTTACTCGACCAAACCACCTCGCACCACACATATTGTCCTCAAACATCTCATTTCCAGCACATCCACCCTCCTCCGCACAACTCTATCTAAAGCCAACGCCTCGCAACCATATAACTTTGTTGGAACCACTATTCCTTCAAACATACCCATTTTTGCTTTCCGAGATAATGTTCTCGCCTTCCACACATTCTTCAACGTTCCCAGAATTTCCGCCTCCTCCCCCACACTATGATTCACTTCCGCTTCCATGGGTCCATCCGCTGCCAAATCCACTCCCAGATATCTTAAACACCACTTCCTTCAGTTTTTCTCCATTCAAACTTACCTCCCAATTGACTTGACCCTCAACCCTACTGTACCTAATAACCTTACTCTTATTCACATTTACTCTCAACTTTCTTCTTTCACACACTTTACCAAACTCAATCACCAGCTTCTGCAGTTTCCTACACGAATCAGCCACCAGCGCTGTATCAGCGAACAACAACTGACTCACTTCCCAAGCTCTCTCATCCACAACAGACTGCATACTTGCCCCTCTTTCCAAAACTCTTGCATTCACCTCCCTAACAACCCCTTCCATAAACAAATTAAACAACCATGGAGGCATCACACACCCCTGCTGCAAACCTACATTCACTGAGAAGCTATCACTTTCCTCTTTTCCTACACGTACACATGCCTTACATCCTCGATAAAAACTTTTCACTGCTTCTGTCAACTTGCCTCCCACACCATATATTCTTAAAACCTTCCACAGAGCATCTCTATCAACTCTATCATATGCCTTCTCCCGATCCATAAATGCTACATACAAATCCATTTGTTTTTCTAAGTATTTCTCACATACATTCTTCAAAGCAAACACCTATATATATATTTCTATTTTGGTTCGTCGCTGTCTCCCGCGTTAGCGACGTAGCGCAAGGAAACAGACGAAAGAATGGCCCCATACACCCACATACACATGTATATACATACACGTCCACACACGCAAATATACATACTTATACATCTCAACGTATACATACATACATACACACACACACACACACACATATACATATATACACATGTACATAATTCATACTGTCTGCCCTTATTCATTCCCATCGCCACCCCACCACACATGAAATAACAACCCCCTCCCCCCCATATGTGCGCGAGGTAGCGCTAGGAAAGACAACAAAGGTCCCATTCGTTCACACTCAGTCAAGCTGTCATGTTATAAAGCACCGAAACCACAGCTCCCTTTCCACATCCAGGCCCCACACAACATTCCATGGTTTACCCCAGACGCTTCACATGCCCTGGTTCAATCCATTGACAGCACGTCGACCCCGGTATACCACATCGTTCCAATTCACTCTATTCCTTGCACGCCTTTCACCCTCCTGCATGTTCAGGCCCCGATCACTCAAAATCTTTTTCACTCCATCTTTCCACCTCCAATTTGGTCTCCCACTTCTCCTCATTCCCTCCACCTCTGACACATATATCCTCTTGGTCAATCTTTCCTCACTCATTCTCTCCATGTGACCAAACCATTTCAAAACACCCTCTTCTGCTCTCTCAACCACACTCTTTTTATCACCACCCATCTCTCTTACCCTGTTATTACTTACTCGACCAAACCACCTCGCACCACACATATTGTCCTCAAACATCTCATTTCCAGCACATCCACCCTCCTCCGCACAACTCTATCTATAGCCAACGCCTCGCAACCATATAACTTTGTTGGAACCACTATTCCTTCAAACATACCCATTTTTGCTTTCCGAGATAATGTTCTCGCCTTCCACACATTCTTCAACGTTCCCAGAATTTCCGCCTCCTCCCCCACACTATGATTCACTTCCGCTTCCATGGTTCCATCCGCTGCCAAATCCACTCCCAGATATCTTAAACACTTCACTTCCTCCAGTTTTTCTCCATTCAAACTTACCTCCCAATTGACTTGACCCTCAACCCTACTGTACCTAATAACCTTACTCTTATTCACATTTACTCTCAACTTTCTTCTTTCACACACTTTACCAAACTCAATCACCAGCTTCTGCAGTTTCCTACACGAATCAGCCACCAGCGCTGTATCAGCGAACAACAACTGACTCACTTCCCAAGCTCACTCATCCACAACAGACTGCATACTTGCCCCTCTTTCCAAAACTCTTGCATTCACCTCCCTAACAACCCCATCCATAAACAAATTAAACAACCATGGAGACATCACACACCCCTGCCGCAAACCCACATTCACTGAGAACCAATCACTTTCCTCTCTTCTTACACGTACACATGCCTTACATCCTCGATAAAAACTTTTCACTGCTTCTAACAACTTGCCTCCCACACCATATATTCTTAATACCTTCCACATAGCATCTCTATCAACTCTATCATATACCTTCTCCAGATCCATAAATGCTACATACAAATCCATTTGCTTTTCTAAGCATTTCTCACATACATTCTTCAAAGCAAACACCTGATCCACACATCCTCTACCACTTCTGAAACCACACTGCTCTTCCCCAGTCTGATGCTCTGTACATGCCATCACCCTCTCAATCAATACCCTCCCATACAATTTCCCAGGAATACTCAACAAACTTATACCTCTAATTTGAGCGCTCACTTTTATCCACTTTGCCTTTGTACAGTGGCACTATGCAAGCATTCCGCCAATCCTTAGGGACCTCACCATGAATCATACATACATTAAATAACCTTACCAACCAGTCGACAACACAGTCACCCCCTTCCTTAAAAAGTTCCGCTGCAATACCATCCAAACCCGCTGCCTTGCCGGCTTTCATCTTCCGCAAAGCATTTACTACCTCTTCTCTGTTTACCATGAGGCAATAGATGTACAGAATGAGGTAGTACATGTAAATGATGAGGTAGTACATGTAGATAACGAGGCAGTACATGTAGATAACGAGGCAGTACATGTAGATAATGAGGCAGTACATGTAGATAATGAGGCAGTACATGTACATAATGGTATGCTGAGGAAGCAAAGTGGTTGTGATGCTAGGCACAAGCTGGGGACGAGAATCTGAAGTGAATAGCAGCAAGGACAGGAAGGCTAGTGAAGACTACAAATGGCTAGTAGACTAGTACAGAGAGAGGGATGAGAACTTGTCCTAGCCAATTACTGATCTTAATGTGTCAATTAAACCTTCAAATTATTAACAGGCAGTCATAATGGCATAGAATACAAGATAATTCAATTATCTTGGCACATGGTTAATGTCGTCTTAATATTACTTGGATTAAGTTAATTACCCACGAGATAATGACATACGAGATTTTACACCCTATTTAGCATTTGTGATTGAGTAATTATGGAGATCAAGTGCGTATATGATCAATGTTATTATCTGCTCCACGTTCCTCCTATGGACAGGATCAGTATAGTTAAGTCTCCCATTAGTCATATAATTAGGATAGGTGTAATTAATTAGAGAGTGTGTGTGTGTGTGTGTGTACAGACACATGAGTAAACACATGGCACACATATATGCAAGGTTAAGAAACGAGGCAAGACGAGTGTAACACACACACACACACACACCACATACACACACCCACACAAACACACACACAAATACACACCCACACTCATTCATAGACACACTCACACACACCCACACCACACACACACACACACACACACACACATTCACAGACACACACACACACCACACATACAAACACACACACAAATACACACCCACACTCATTCATAGACACACTCACACACACCCACACCACACACACACACACACACATTCACAGACACACACCACATATACACCCACCCACACATACACACACACACACCCACACAAACACACACACAAATACACACCCACACTCATTCATAGACACACACACACACACACACACACACACACACACACACACAGGACGAATTTTATGGTGGTATGTATAATTTTGGCCGGTCCACTCTCGCTGTACGGCCCACAGCATCAAAGACACACGTCTGGTGGAATCAAGCCAACATGCGCTCC
The DNA here is from genome assembly GCF_036320965.1 of Panulirus ornatus. Classification (NCBI taxonomy): domain Eukaryota; kingdom Metazoa; phylum Arthropoda; class Malacostraca; order Decapoda; family Palinuridae; genus Panulirus; species Panulirus ornatus. The sequence goes on along the minus strand of NC_092263.1, from coordinate 3,527,042 downwards.
CTGGAAAAGTGGGAAATGTTGGATGAATAAGTAATTTCGTTTAGGGATTACTTTAAGGCGTCCAACATGGATGATATTTGGCGGTGGAAATTATATTAGACGTGTGTGCGTGTGTTTGTGTGTGTCATAGATGCAGCTATCTGGCCCTCCAGTTAAGACATAGCTGGTCCTCCAGTTAAGACATAGCTGGCCCTCCAGTTAAGACATAGCTGGGCTTCCAGTTAAGACATAGCTGGCCCTCCAGCTAAGACATAGCTGGTCCTCCAGTTAAGACATAGCTGGGCCTCCAGTTAAGACATAGCTGGGCCTCCAGTTAAGACATAGCTGGGCCTCCAGTTAAGACATAGCTGGGCCTCCAGTTAAGACATAGCTGGGCCTCCAGTTAAGACATAGCTGGGCCTCCAGTTAAGACATAGCTGGTCCTCCAGTTAAGACATAGCTGGTCCTCCAGTTAAGACATAGCTGGTCCTCCAGTTAAGACATAGCTGGTCCTCCAGTTAAGACATAGCTGGTCCTCCAGTTAAGACACAGCTGGTCCTCCAGTTAAGACATAGCTGGGCCTCCAGTTAAGACATAGCTGGGCCTCCAGTTAAGACATAGCTGGTCCTCCAGTTAAGACATAGCTGGTCCTCCAGTTAAGACATAGCTGGTCCTCCAGTTAAGACATAGCTGGTCCTCCAGTTAAGACATAGCTGGTCCTCCAGTTAAGACACAGCTGGTCCTCCAGTTAAGACATAGCTGGCCCTCCAGTTAAGACATAGCTGGGCCTCCAGTTAAGACATAGCTGGCCCTCCAGCTTCTGTGCCACATGACCAACATACGACGGCACAAAGAACATGTGGTGTCCGCGGGAGAGAGTGGCCATCATGATGTATGATCATGAATGATGAAGAAAGATGTATGACGTCATGATGTATGATCATGAATGGTGAAGGAAGATGTATGACGTCATGATGTATGATCATGAATGATGAAGGAAGATGTATAACTATGACGTCACTGTCCAGCGTGGTCCATGTTACCCCCAGGCTAGATGTAGCCCCCCCCTCTCCCCCCCTCCCTCTCTCTAGTGAGAGGTGTGGAGGGAGGGAGGGAGAGGTAGTGAGAGGCGGGGAGAGAGAGGGAGAGGCAGTGAGAGCAGCCACTGGAAGGAGGAGGGAGAGGTGGCGGTGGTGGAGACTCGCTCGGTACGACAACGGCATTTATGAGACGCTGTCACCTGCTCTCACCATTCCCACACTTGTACGTCTGGCACTACCGCACGTGCTCTCTCTCTCTCTCTCTCTCTCTCTCTCTCTCTCTCTCTCTCTCTCTCTGCCAAGCTGCTGGTTGACACTGAGCCACGGGATACCAGAGATCACCCTGGCCAGCGACCAACAGCCACAGTTGTCAACATATTTGGCTGAGCAAACTCATCTAGCGCACACGTGTGTTCGGATGAAAAAGACGAATTCGATATATATATATATATATATATATATATATATATATATATATATATATATATATATATATATATATATATCCGAGAGTAGATGTGAATAAGAGCAAGGTTATTAGGTACAGTAGGGTTGAGGGACAAGTCAATTGGGAGGTGAGTTTGAATGGAGAAAAACTGGAGGAAGTAAAGTGTTTTAGATATCTGGGAGTGGATCTGGCAGCGGATGGAACCATGGAAGCGGAAGTGGATCATAGTGTGGGGGAGGGGGCGAAAATCCTGGGAGCCTTGAAGAATGTGTGGAAGTCGAGAACATTATCTCGGAAAGCAAAAATGGGTATGTTTGAAGGAATAGTGGTTCCAACAATGTTGTATGGTTGCGAGGCGTCCTAGCTTCGTCTCTCGATGTATATCAAATGACATATTTCTCTCTTGTGTCTCCCCTGATGATGTGAATATTACACGAAAGTGCACTTGGAAATTTATCGTGTTTCATTTTCCCCATGGATATATCATTATTAGTATGCTTAGTCGCTGTCTCCCGCGTTAGCGAGGTAGCAGAGAAAAACAGACGAAAGATTGACCCAACCCATCCACATATGTATATACATACACGCCCACACACACACACACATATACACACCTATACATTTCAACGTATACATACATACATATATACATATGTACATATCCACACTTGCTGTTTTCATCCATTCTTGTCGCCACGCCGCCACATATGAAACGGCACATCCCCCTCCTCCCGCGCGCGCGCGAGGTAGCGCTAGGAAAAGACAACAAAAGCCACATTCGTTCACACTTAGTCTCTAGCTGTCATGTGTAATGCACCGAAACCTCAGCTCCCTTTCCACATCCAGGCCCCACAAAACTTTCCATGGTTTACCCAGGACGTTTCACATGTCCTGGTTCAGTACAATGACAGGTGTGGACCCCAGTGTACCACTTTGTTCCAATCCATTGTATCCTTTGCATGTCTTTCACTCTCCTGCATGCTCAGACCCAGATCAATCTAAATCTTTTTCACTCTGTCCTTCCATCTCCAATTTGGTCTCCCGCTTTCTCTTTGTCCCCTCAATTTTGTTTTTGCCACAAATTTATTCTTTGTCGCCTGTCCTCACTCAGTCTCGTCTTATGAGTTGACTCACAGTGTCTAAAATCTCTCTCTCTCTCTCTCTCTCTCTCTCTCTCTCTCTCTCTCTCTCTCTCTCTCTCTCTCTCTCTCAGTGAGAGAACTAATATAACTCTGAAAACTTGCATGTTTGTCTCAAAAACTCAAAAGTGACGTGAAAAAGCAATTTGAAAATATAGGATTTGCCAAATGAGCTGAAGCAATAACATGTAACTGCTCATTTGCATACGTGCACAAGACCGTAATGTTTCTCGTGGTTTCATAACGAACGTCCAATCATTTCATGCCAGCTGTCTGATTACCATACCTTTGTACTTCCCAATGTGGCAATTAAGAAAGAAAGCGCGAATTAAAAGCCTCCCTGACAATGGTAATATCATTTCAAATTCGGTTAGACGCTTTTGATTCAAATTTCCCCAGGGAAAATAAATATTAGACTTTTTAGTTGTATCACATATTATAATTGCTACGTCCAACCCGGTGCCATAATTGACTGGACCACCCAATAGTGCATATACATATATATATATATATATATATATATATATATATATATATATATATATATATAAGTGCGTGTGTGTGTGTGGCGGGGTAGCGACAGAAATGGATGAAGGTAGCAAGTATGGATAGGTACATATGTATATTGGTGTGTATGTATATATATGTGTACGTTGAAATGTATAGGTATGTATTTGTGCGTATGTGTGCGAGTATGTATATACATGTGTATGTAGGTGGGTTGGGCCATTCTTTCGTCTGTTTCCTTGAGCTACCTCGCTGACGCGGGAGATGGCGACAGGGTATAACAAAGGAATATATATATATATATATATATATATATATATATATATATATATATATATATATATATATATATATACACCCCTGGCGATAGGGGAGAAAGAATACCTCCCATGTATTCCCCGAGTGTCGTAGAAGGCGACTAAAAGGGGAGGGAGCGGGGGGCTGGAAATCCTCCCCTCCAGTTTTCAGTTTTCCAAAAGAAGGAACAGAGTAGGGGGCCAAGTGAGGATTTTCTCTCTAAGACCCAGTCCTCTTTTCTTAACGCTACCTCGCTAATGCGGGGAAATGGCAAATATGTATATATTCTTACGACTTCGTGTTTTGCCAAGAAAACTTTGCCAAGAATCAGCCGGGAATCTGTCCACTCTAAGTTTCTTAAAAGGAATGGAAACAGCGCCACAGTTGGTGTGTGGGACGTTATGATGTATACCTAGTGAACCAGAGACAGATGACCCTCTGAGTTAACTCTCAAGTGATATACGAATGACACTGTGTCTCGTCGCACAGGACGGTCCATGTGGACACTAGGTGCTGTAAGCAAGGACTTATTACTACTTCTACTACTACTACTACCTCTACTACTATTAATGATAATGAGGGCAAGGATGGGGTCTATTCTTGTTAGTGTCCTGTATGAAGGCTGGGATGGGTCTGTTCTTGTAGGGGTCCTGTATGAAGGCTGGAATGGATGTATTCTTGTAGGGGTCCTGAATGAAGGCTGGGATGGGTCTGTTCTTAAAGGAGACCTGTATGAAGGCTGGGATGGGTTTGTTCTTACAAGAGTTCCGTATGAAAACTGGGTTGGGTCTGTTCTTGCACGGGTCTTATATCAGTTCAGATGTATAAGTAAAAAATGAACACAAAAACTTCAAAAATGGTTCAACAGTAAATGTTAGTTGTGATGGCGTATGCCAAAGCACCGAGTATGGTTGGCTGTTTTGAACACCTTCCATAAAAGAGACATCCATGCACTACTTTCCTCCTTGATGCTGTGTGCTCTTGTGTCATGTGAGGACCTGTGACATCATCACTTCCCCCTCAAGGGGGCCAAAACTGGGGGACCACAAGACACTATGACACTCACATACCCCAGTACTGACCCCAGCAGACACCAGCTGGGGGACCACACGATATTATGACACACATACCCCAGTTCTGACCCCAGCAGACACCAGCTGGGGAACCACACGACCTTTTGACACACACATACCCCAGTTCTGACCCCAGCAGACACCAGGTGAGGGAGGGAGGACTAACCCCACCAACCATTTTAAATTGGTTCTTCTAAGTCTCCAACCTATTTCACCTCACTGCCACATTAATCCCCTCCCACCCCATCACCTTTGATCGACTCCCCATCAAAGTTATATGTCTTAAAACCCACAAATTTAGATGGGGGAAGGGAAGGCAATTTGTTCTGGGTCGATTTTATGGGTCGTATAGCGCTTGACGGACGTTAACAACTTGGGCGACTTCACGAGAGAAAGACGCTTGGCAAACAAGCCACTGTGGCCAGCCTGTTATACTAAAACTGAGCCACTGGCTATCAGGGAGGGGAAAGTACGTGGTAGAGAAGGCATGGCCAATTTAAAGGCAATGTGATACACACTCTTGTTACTGCAGCGGCTACCCCACACCCCCTCCCAGCTACTGTTTATACAACAGAGAATGCAGTACCTCCTACCCCAATGCAGTTTATACAGCACACACTGCAGTTACTACGTCCCCAGGCTAGTGTCTATAGATCAAATACAATATGCAATATATTTACCTCCCGCTTTTTCTTCAACTAATGCTACTACCACCACTACTACCACTATTGCTACTTCTACTACTACTAGCACTACTACCACCCCTATTACTACCACTACTACTACTGCCACTATTACTACTACTACCATCATCACTACTACTACTATTACTACCACTACTGCTACCATTTCTAATACTACCACTACTACTACCACTACTACCACTACTACTACTACTACTACTACTACGGTTGATGAAGCCTCCAGCTGACGCTATTCTCTGGCTCTGTTTGCCCGGTTAACACGACCCGTTCAGAGAAATGTTCCTTAAAGGTGCAGGGTTTAAGGACGTTACAGTCTCGCAAGATACAGCCACATACAGACTACAGCCAACAAAGGACGGACGAGAGGATACAGCCACGTACAGACTACAGCCAATACAGGACGGACGACAGGATACAGCCACGTACAGACTACAGCCAATACAAAAGGAAAATGAGAAGAAAAATGAACACATTACAGAGAAAGGTACAGGCGAAGAAAGAATGACACAAAGATAAATCCAAAACACACGAGACGAAATTTGTGAAGGAAGGAAAGAAAACAAGAGAAGAAAAAGAGAAAAGGAAGACTTCAAAAAAGAGGAATGGAAATGTTTGTACAGAAGAAGAGAAAATAGACACAAGAGGAAATAACCCCACACATTTCAAAAGGTCAGGGAAGATACCACGGCAAGATAAAGGAAGGAAAGATAAAATAACAAAGAAATATTTTCACACAAAAGAGTGATTCATGAAATGACAGACTAAGATGAATGGTGTTACCGGACTCCACCTGCTCGAGTTTATATATATGACGTATCTTTAGGCAGTTATATTATCCCAACTGGTTTGTGAACAAAGTTTACTGGAAAGCTAGGAAGACATTTTATGTTTCTTGTAACAAAAATGTGACAAATAAGGATAAGTCTAAATGTTTAGTGTTGCCCCATTCTCCCAACTTAGCTAATCTAAGACATGTTCTAAAAAACAGTATTCGTAATGTTGCTTTCCAGTACAATAACACCATCAGTAAGACCTTAATAAATAGTAGGCCAAATCATGCAACAATTGGGAGTGTTTACGCCGTCAAATGCAAGGCATGTAAATATATTTATATAGGCCAGACAGGTAAAACTGTAACGGAGATGTGTTATTGGCACCGTCATGCAGTACGCAGGGATGACCACAAAAATGCGATCGCTAAACATTGTCATGAAAATGATCACCCTGGCCATAGATCTTGAAAATCCCGTTATTTTATACCCTTCTGCTGATTATGTCACACGTAACGTCATTGAATGTCATAATTGGTAATAGTAGGAACTTTAATTTGTCCCAAGACGATTTTAAAGCCCATCCTACCATTAACCAAGCCATTATGAGAGAATTGACAAAACACGAAAACATGAAGAGTTGTTCAAGACACACCCAGCTACCCAGGTCAACCCCCGCCACGTGACCCCCTTAATCACTCTCCCTTACAACTGTTACTGCCAGACAAAGCGGACAGTGGTTGGTCTGTACAGATTGGTGCTGGACGGCGGGACTCAAGTGTGATGTTGGGATTTAAATAACTTTAAGTACTGGCACCTGATGATGAGGTGGATTGTCTCCACGACACATGTCGTGCCACATGTATAGAAAAATTACATGTTAAATATAATTGTATGAACTCCTACTGAAGTGCGATTTCACCTTCATACTATCATCACGGACTAGTATGATCATATATATATATATATATATATATATATATATATATATATATATATATATATATATATATATATATATATATTGTAATAATATAAGAGCAGTTTGGCAACAGCTGTGTAATTACAAGTCAGGTAAGCGACAAATGGAGCCATATTTTTATACAGCGTCATATTTCAGGCAGTATATTAATGTTGCTGGTCCCCCACCTGCACTAGGGGCAGTATGGAAACTGCTGCTCCCTGATGGCAGTGTTTCCAGTGTGTCGTACTCGACTCTCACACTCAGGCAACCTTCGATAACGCCAGTCAAAGCTAATTATAAGTCGGTATCGAACCCTCCTAATGCAGGTTCTCATTTCCAGTCGTCCACTCCACCGATATTTGATAATGATAAGGGAAGTAAAGATAAGAGTATTATACTTTTTATCTTAAAGATCTTTATGAGTCTCCACTGCAAGGAGAAGAAACGCTTATTATTTTGTTTAACTAAGATGGTACACCGCACTGTAAGTCATAACACCACACTGTAAATGATACCACAATGCTGTAAATCATACCACAGCACTGAAAATCATACCACAGCACTTTGAATCATGCTACAGCACTGTAAATGATACCACAGCACTGTAAATCATGCAACAGCACTGTAAACGATGCCACAGCACTGTAAATCGTACCACAGCACTTAAAATCATACCGCAACTCTTTAAATCACACTGCATCATTGTAAATCACACTGCAGCATTGTAAATCGTATCACAGTACTATAGATCATACTGCAGTTCATTAAATTTCACAGCAGCATTGTAAATCATATCACAGCACAGTAGATTATTCCACAACACTCATACCACAGTAGTATGTCACACGGAAAAGTAGCGAATTAAAACGTGAAAAGTTAAGGCAGTAAGATGGGTCTGTGAATTTTTTAACAGACAGACACAAGGGGTCTTTTAACATACACTAAAGTTCACAGAATCAGGCTTAATCATTCTTTTTAAGTTGGAGGTTCCAGTCATGAACAAAAGTCTACATTAAGACTGAGGCTTCATTGAAATATGGAGAGGATTATGAAAGGAAAAAAAATAAAAAGAGACAAGGGAAAGTGTTTACGAATTTTGAAGGAAGAGAGAAACATGTCTTTTGAAATGTGCCAGGTCATAGTTTCTGTGAGACATGAAAGGGTAGAGAGTTCTAAAGCTTCGACCTGTGGGGAAAGAAGTAGTTATCAAAACGGCCCACCATTGAACTACCGACGGCCACACAGTAATCATGTGACGCAGTGGTGGGAGCACACAATAATATAACAATTATAACAAAAGATAGTTGCTTTGCTGATGATACAGGTGTCAGCAAAGCAAAGAAAACATGCTAAAAGACTTAGAATATTCTAATCGAATAGAAGAAATGCTAACGAAATTGGAGTGAAGTTAAGTCTGAACAAACTTGTTATGGAAAGACTAGAAATATGATAGTGACACCTTAAAAAGAACCAACAGGAGAAGATATAGAAAACGAGAACGTCAACAATGTCTGAGTCATCAGCAAACAAGAACTGTCAAACATGGTAAGGTGACCAACGCACTCTACTGACCTCAAACATGTTAAGGCGACCAACGCACTCTACTGACCGCAAACATGGTAAGGTGACCAACGCACTCTACTGACCTCAAACATGGTAAGGTGACCAACGCACTCTACTGACCTCAAACATGTTAAGGCGACCAACGCACTCTACTGACCGCAAACATGGTAAGGTGACCAATGCACTCTACTGACCTCAAACATGGTAAGGTGACCAAACACACTCTACTGACCTCAAACATGTTAAGGCGACCAACGCACTCTACTGACCGCAAACATGGTAAGGTGACCAACGCACTCTACTGACCTCAAACACGGTAAGGTGACCAACACACTCTACTGACCTAAAACATGGTAAGGTGACCAACACACTCTACTGACCTCAAACATGGTAAGGTGACCAACGCACTCTACTGACCTCAAACGAGGATTTAAATATCTTTACGAAATATCGTCAGTAGCTAACGTTCGCATTTGGATGTAATGAAAAACAGTGATAATCAAATAACGTCTGTGTATTGGTAAATATCCAGTAGTTTTTTTTTCTCTTCTCTTCGTTTTTATCTTTTTTTCTTCGAATTGTCCTTCAGGCCAAATCCACTGCAATTTTCCTGATGGGAATGTAATGTCAAATGTTTTTTTAGACAAGTAATCTTTCTTGTAATCCTCACACACACACACACACACATATATATATATATATATATATATATATATATATATATATATATATATTCCTATGAGTCCACGGGGAAAATGAAACACGATAAGTTCCCAAGTGCACTTTCGTGTAATAACCACATCGTCGGGGCAGATACAAGAAAGAAATACAAGTCAGTTGATATGCAACGAAGAAACGTAGCTAGGACGCCATTTGTTTACCAAATGGAGTCCTAGCTACGTCTCTTCATTGTATTTCAACTGACATATTTCTCTCTTGTGTCTCCCCTGATGACGTGATTATTACACGAAAGTGCACTTGGGAACTTATCGTGTTTCATTTTCCCCGTGGATTCACAGGAATATACTTGGTCACGCCTTGGTAATGGGAACACTTTGACGGGCAAGTCAAATTTGGCGTGGCTTAATCATCGCCAAGGGGTGGAAAAGAACACAGACATGCCAAGGAACTTCTATTTCCGAAATGAGGCCAACATTTCCCAGCTCCTGCATGAAGCGCAGCCTTGGAGATGCACAAGAACGATATAACGGGTCATGAGGGTGCGCTACACACAGCAGCAGGGTAAGGTGAACTACGAGGCGGGAAGGCCCTCTTTCCGTCTGCTGGCAGCGATATACCCTCGTCAAAGGTGTCTTTTCGTCCTCAAGTGTTCCACTTCCAGACGGTATTTTTGTCGAGATCATATATACATTCCTGGAATATACTGGCCATGAGGCAAGTTCCTGGATGTCTGTCATGGCACAACCGCAGAGAGAAGTTCCATGAACTTTCTGAGGTAATCCAGGTAGGCCTTTAGTCACTACAGCTTTGAGCCCTCTGTCTCTACCTGTTCACACTGAGGGTTCAATACTGCTTCGACCAGGCGTGTTCGAGACTCTGTCTCTACCTTTTCACACTGAGGGTTCAATACTGCTTCCACCAGGCGTGTTCGAGACTGCCTCTACCTGTTTACACTGAGGGTTCAATACTGCTTCGACCAGGCGTGTTTGAGACTGTCCTACCTGTTCACATGGAGGGTTCAATGCTGCTTCGACCAGGCGTTTCGAGACTCTGTCTCTACCTGTTCACACTGAGGGTTCAATACTGCTTCGACCAGGCGTGTTCGAGACTGTCTCTACCTGTTCACATGGAGGGTTCAATGCTGCTTCGACCAGGCGTGTTCGAGACTCTGTCTCTACCTGTTCACACGGAGGGTTCAATACTGCTTCGACCAGGCATGTTCCAAGGCTCCGTCACTGACTTGACCACAGAGAAGGTTCGGTACAGCTTCGACCAAGCGCGTTCGAGGCTTTGTCTCTGCCTGTCGAGACAGAGGGGTTCAGTAAAGCTTCGACTAGGTGTGTTCCAGGCTCTGTCTTTACAGAAGATTCGGTACGGCTTCGACCCGGTGTGTTCGAGGATCTGTCTCTGCCTGTTGAGACAAAGAGCTCGACACAGCTTCGACCAGGTGTTTCAGGTTCCATCTTTGATTTGTTTACACAAAAGTTCGGTGCAGCTTCGATCAGATGCGACCTAGGCTCTGCCTCTACGAGTCGAGGCAAAGAATTCGGTAAGGCTTCGACCACAAGTGTCTGATGCTCTAGTAATGCCTTTCGAAGCTGATGGTTCGATACCGCTTCGACTAGAGGGCGTCCGAGACAGTATATTCCATCTGCTTGAAACTCCTTGCCATCTTTTACTTTACCCTTCCCCATACCACGTTTTCTAGTGAATTTCTAACCATCACCACTTCCACTATCACCATCTAGGAACCACGGTGGTGATGTAGGTCCATCATATGGGTAACGGTTATCCACATGGGCAAGCAAACGTTAAGGCAAGCAAGGAGGTAGGTAGTTGGGTAAGCAGGAAGGTAAGCAAGTACGTAAGCAGATATACAGGCAAGTAAGCAGAAAGGTAAGCAGGAAGGTAAGCACACGTAGGTAAGAAAGTAGGTAAGTAGATAGATATACATGTAGGTAAGCAGGTAGGTAAAAAGTAGGTAAGCAGAAAGGTAAGCAGGTAAGTAAGCAGGTAGATAAACAGGTAAGTAAGCAGGTAAGTAAGCAGGTAGATAAACAGGAAGGTAAGCAGGAAGGTAAGCAGGTAGGTAAGCAAGAGGGTAAGCAGGTAGGTAAGCAAGAAGGTAAAAAAGTAGGTAAGCAGGTAGGTATAGAGCAGGCAAATCAATGAGGAAGGACAGGCCACCAATACGGCACCAGGGAAAGTGCTTCTTTAAACTCCATCTTTGATAATAGGAGAGAGAGAGAGAGAGAGAGAGAGAGAGAGAGAGAGAGAGAGAGAGAGAGAGAGAGAGAGAGAGAGAGAGAGGAGGGAGGTGGAGAGAGGGAGTGAAGGTGGAGGAACATAGAATAAGGAGTCAAAGACTTGGACAGACACACACATTAACAGGGTATCAAAAATAGGGAACCTTCCCCTTACAGGAGGGGCGGGGCGGCAGCCTCATAACCTCGCTTCACAATAGACCGTCCCAGGGCCAGCCTGGCCGGCCATACACCCACAACACTCGCGGACCACCAGAGACCACAGGACGTGACAGGCAGGATCCACAGTAAACATCAGACTCACGATATTGCAGCAGCTTAGCCCCAGACCCGGGACCTGAGTGAGTCCCTTCGTCAGGTATATACCCGCAGTCGGGACCTGAGCGAGTCCCTCTTCTTCAGGTATATACCCGCAGTCGGGACCTTAGAGAGTCCCTCTTCATCAGGCATATAACCGCCGTCGGGACCTGAGCGAGTCCCTCTTCGTCAGGTATATACCCGCCGTCGCCGGGACCTGAGTCAGTCCCTCTTCGTCAGGTATATACCCGCCTTCGAGACCCAAGTGAGTCCCTCTTCGTCAGGTATATACCCGCAGTCATTGGTGTATACCACCACACAATCAGCCTAGCTACCCCTGTCTCCTTTCATGACACTCACCTGGAGTATATGGTGAATATACTGCTGTGGCAATGCAGCCAGGCCTGTAATCATATACTGCTCTTTGAAGTTCACATATCATTCAATAACATTATATCCCCTGGAGTATATGGTGAATATAACGCTATAGCAATGTAGCCGAGCCTATAATCATATACTGCTCTTTCAACTTCGCTATCATTCTATAAAAGTTATTGACAGGTCAGTAATTACGTAGACCGCACTCGGGAAAGTGATTTGAAAAGGAACAATTTGAAATATAATAACGCTATACTTTATGTCTAAAACAAACATTTCGTTATATTAATCATGGCACCACACCAATGTATGATCTTGAGTGATTTATGCTGTAACGTTACATGTAATTCTGTTCCCCACCATTGTTACTGACAGTTGCGGTGTTGCCTGTGAAATATGTTTCTGTAAAACATGTTTCTATGAAGCATGTTTCTATGAAGCATCTTTCTATGATCTTTCTGTGGAGCATGTTGCATGTGAAGATGAATGTAGTCATATATGACGTATCTTAAGGCAGTTATATTATTCCAATTGATTTGTGAACAAAGTTTACTGGAAAGCTAGGAAGACATTTTATGCTTCTTGTAACAAAAATGTGACAAATAAGGATAAGTCTAAATGTTAAGTGTTGCCCTATTCTCCCAACTTAGCTAATCTAAGACATGTTCTAAAAAAAACAGTGCTTGCAATGTAGCTTTCTAGTACAATAACACCACCAGTAAGACCTAAATAAATAATAGGCCAAATCATGCAACAATTGGGAGTGTTTACGCCGTCAAATGCAAGGCATGTAAATATATCTATATAGGCCATACTGGTAAAACTGTAACGGAGATGTGTTATTGGCACCGTCATGCAGTACGCAGGGATGACCACAAAATGCGATCGCTAAACATTGTCATGAAAATGATCACCCTGGCCATAGATCTTGAAAATCCCGTTATTCTATACCCCTCTGCTGATTATGTCACACGCAACGTCATTGAATCTGTCTTAATTGCTAATACTAAGAACTTTAATTTGTCTCCAGGTAATTCTAAATCCCTCCTCGCATTAACCAAATCATCATGAGAGAATTGACAAAACACGAAAACAAAGAAATTGTTCAAGACACACCCAGCTACCCAGGTCAACCCCCGCCACGTGACCCCCCTTAATCACTCTCCCTTACAACGGTTACTGCCAGACAAAGCGGACAGTGGTTGGTCTGTACAGATTGGTGCTGGACGGCGGGACTCAAGTGTGATGTTGGGATTTAAATAACTTTGTTAAGTACTGGCACCTGATGATGAGGTGGATTGTCTCCACGAAACATGTCGTGCCACATGTATAGAAACAATTCATGTTAAATATGATTGTGTGAACTCCTACTGAAGTGCGATTTCACCTTCCTAACTGTATGTGCATTAAGGGCTTGTCTTGAATCTATGAAATTCTTATATAGGGTTGTTTAACATGGTTTGACTTTTATGTACTCGTTAACATGTATATCTTTGTCAATCATGTTCGTCATTTCCCGCGTCATCTTGACAGCGCTATGGACAAACAAACAATGGCTTATTTACTCCCTTCCAAACTCTACCTGTCATGTTTATTTATAATGCACCGAGCCCAGAGTCCCATGTCCACAATCAACTTTCGACTCTCCTGTATCACACACACACTCCCAGACTCGGACACCAGCTTCTGCAGTTTCTCACACGAGTTTGCCACCAAAGTGAGTCATCAGCAAACAACAGCTTCATCTCCCAGGTTCGTCCTCTCCACCACACAAACAAACCGCAGACCAATATGCTGGGCGTGTGGGTCGAGACGGGTACTCAAGGGAGGAGACTTGTGGTTCTAGACGGGTAAAGAGGAGACTGTGGGTCTAAGACGGGTCCTCAAGAGGAGACTGTGTCAATCTAGACGGGTCCTCAAGAGGAGTTTGTGTGGGTCTAGACGGGTACTTAAGAGGAGATTGTGTGGGTCTAGACGGGTACTTAAAGAGAGGAGACAGACAGCATTTATTTAGCCCCTCGAGTTGGGGGAGGGAGCCATTACAGCTAGCAAGCCAGCCTGTCTCAAGCGGGCCTTGAAGAGGATCTTCGTGGAAGCAGCTTGCCAAGGGATCATTCAGCATAGCCGAGTGAGGTTCGGTTTTCTAAGACGGGTTTTATCCCAGCTGATTTGCTGATGGATAAGTGATTCTTAACAAGTTACTCGCCAAGTCTTCCCACCTCCTGACTGCCTTGATGAGACCTGGGTGTTCGGCGTTAGCTCGAAGCTCCGCAGTGTTTCGTGGCAGCAGTTCGGACGCCTAGACTCGAAGCTGTGGTGTATGACGAGGAAGGTTGGGCAGTAGGCTGGGAAGCACTGGTAACCCAACACCACCAGCAGACGTAGTCTTGACGGAGGTTCGGAGTTTTCTTGATAGCGTCATGTTCCCCACAGTTTACTACTGACGAAGGATAGAGGGGTCCTGAGGGAGTGGGTTCGCCTATGTAAGGTTGAACACATCTAAATCAGAAGGTACATGGCGTCGTGGACACATTTGATTTAGATTCCGTCATCGATCCTTCTTGTATCATCCACGTATACATCTCTCTCTCTCTCTCTCTCTCTCTCTCTCTCTCTCTCTCTCTCTCTCTCTCTCTCTCTCCCCGTCCGTGTGTATTCATGTCTTTTTTCCCCCCTCCATCACCGAATGCAAATCACTTGTAACAAGACAAAATATTGTAAAATATCAAACAAAGAATGAGTTCTGTCGCCATCACGCTGCCAAAAACCACCGCCTGAATCCTTAAGACTGTGTGAGCTGGAATTCCACACTTCAGCTTTGTCTTTATTCCCTAGTGGTTGTCCCACACCCCCAGGAAAAGTTCCTGACGCATTCTCTCCTCCTGGAAACCTTAATCCATATCCTGAACAGTGCGTCTGTCAAGCCTCAGGAGCCACTTATCGCCTGGTCTACAACTTCCCCCTAATTAGCACATCTTCCTAATTACTTTGGTTAATGGGCCACCCTCCCACGAGTCCCCATAACTGATTTATTCGTTATCACACGTTGGTCTTTTCCCACCTCGGAGAGGTAGCGTCGGGAATAGACCACACCGATTTCTGAAGTATATAAATCTTCAGTTGGCTCCTTTTTCTCTTCCTCCCTTTAAAAGGTGATAACATAGGAGGAGGAGGAAGATTTCCAGCACCCTGATCTCCTGCCGTCCCTTGTAGCCTCCTTCTACGACACGCAGGAGGCACATACTTCCCTGGAGTACTTACGATGTAAAGAAAATGTTTAGTCAAGAAGATTGTAAGTTCTTGCACGACGACCAGCCGATACTTCCATGCAAAACAGGCAGTCCAACAGAAAATGGAATGAAAGCCATTTGGTCCCATAGTTCCAGCACTGAGCTCAGAACCCTCAACTTGACGTACATCAGTTTATCATGCAAGCATCGCCAGGCATTACAACCTTGGGTTTAAATCATGCAGGCATCGCCAGGCATTACAACCCTGTGTTTATATCATGCAAGCATCGCGAGGCATCACAACCCTGTGTTTATATCATGCAAGCATCACCAGGCATTACAACCCTGTGCTTATATCATGCAAGCATCGGCAGGCAGGCATTACAACCCTGTCGTGTGTAGCATGATAGTTTCCAGCACCACTTCATCTGTATTCACGTATCGGAAACATGGCAATGCACATTTTCTCGTGGGTCATCCTCTGTCTTAACACGATGGCGAGCAGCGGGAGACCCCCGCTGGACGCAAAGGAAGTCTTTAATGACCAAATGGTTTGTTGACCTTCGTCAGGAAGTTAAGAAGACTTTTCTGAAGTGTTTTCAATCCTAGGTCGAGCTCTCCTTCCCTCCCTGCTGGGTCAGCTTTCGTCAGGAAAGCAGAACTGCTCCTTACCCTTCCTTCTGCTGGGTCAGCCTTCGTCAGGAGACAGAGCCGCTCCTTACCCTTCCCTCTGCTGACGGAGAGTCAGCCTTCGTCAGGAAGCAACTGCTGACGCTAAGCTGCCTCCTTGCCCTGCTAGTAATTCTTGCCAATTCTGGAAAGCTTTTCATCTTTTATGATTATGTTGGCCCCGGAGGTGTGGCTGAAGAGGACATGAGTAGCTAAGGAACTGGGGAGACAATAATGTGGGGAGAAAAGAACATGCCGAGAAAATGAACTGGGGAGAAAATCATCTAGGGAGGAAAGGACTTGGGTCGAAGTACAACTCGCAGGGAGAAAGAGTTGCAATAGAAAACGTCTCGCGGAGGAGAACACTCGGAAGAAAATAGCTCTGGGATGTGATGCTTCACCCACCCACCAGGCGACGCCTGGGTGACTGTGAAGGTCTTGTGATAACGTATAACCCTGGGGAGAGGAGGCTAGGGAGAGGAGGCTGGGGAGAAGAGGCTGGGGAGAAGAGGCTGGGGAGAGGAGGCTGGGGAGAGGAGGCTGGGGAGAGGAGGCTGGGGAGAGGAGGCTGGGGAGAGGAGGCTGGGGAGAGGAGACGGTGGGGGGAGTGATGGGGAGGAGGAGGGTAGTGGCTTGGAAGGGTGGAGGTTAGTGGCTTGGATGGGTGGAGGTTAGTGGCTCAGATAGGTGGAAGGCAGCAGCTTGGAGGGAGGTGGAAGGTAGTAGCTTGGAGGGGTGGAGGGTAGTGACTTGGAGGGGTAGAGGGAAGTGGCTCAGAGAGGTGGAAAGTAGTGGCTTGGATGGGTGGAGGGTAGTGGCTTGGATGGGTGGAGGGTAGTGGCTTGGAGGGGTGGAGGGTAGTGGCTTGGAGGGGTGGAGGGTAGTGGCTTGGAGGGGCGGCTGGCTTCTCCCTCATGATGTAGGTCCAGCCCTACCACACCCTTAGGAGAAGACCTTACATAACTGGAGTTCCCTGTGTTCATCTTGTTCAAGCCGTTGTTCTGGTCTGTGTTCATCTTGTTCAAGCCGTTGTTCTGGTCTGTGTTCATCTTGTTCAAGCCGTTGTTCAGGTCTGTGTTCACCTTGTTCAAGCAGCTGTTCTGATCTGTGTTCATCTTGTTCAAGCAGCTGTTCTGGTCTGTGTTCACCTTGTTCAAGCCGTTGTTCTGGTCTGGTTCGTCTGTGTGTAGTTCATCTGATGTTACTGTTCATTTGTTCTGATGTTATCAGTCTAGTGCTGGTCTATGGATGTATCCGTTTATCCTCTCCTGTTTTCTGCTGTGTTGCAACAGCCGTTGCAATCTCGCTTTGTTGCTTATAATGATATGCTGGTGTGTTGCAGCCGCTACACTTTTGCTCTGTTACTGTTAATGCTGTGTTATAGCCGCTACACTCTTGCTCTGTTACTGTTAATGCTGTGTTATAGCAGCTACACTCTTGCTCTGTTACTGTTGATGCTGTGTTACAGCCGCTACACTCTTACTCTGTTACTGTTAATGCTGTGTTACGGCCGCTACACTCTTGCTCTGTTACTGTTAATGCTGTGTTCCAGCCGCTATACTCCTGTTACTGTTAATGCTGTGTTGGTTCATCCTTAATGTTATGCCGTATTGAACTGCTCTTTGTATTATTGCTATCAGTTTGTATCTTTGTTGCTGCTCTTGTCTTGTCTTTCCTTCTTCTCTTCTTCTACAGGTACGTTGTTGTGGAGGGCAGGGTCCAGCCAGTAGCGAGACGCCCTTGAGGTATATGGCTATGTTGGCCTCCCACTACCCTGGCCTGCGACTCAAAGGAACCCTTCCCTCCATGTCTAGAGCTCTCTCTCTCGCTCTCTCTCTCTCTCTCTCTCTCTCTCTCTCTCTCTCTCTCTCTCTCTCTCTCTCTAGGACGCCATTTGGCAAGAAAAAAAAGACGTTTACCAAATGGTGTCGTAGCTACGTCTCTTCGTTGTATATCAACTGACTGTTATATTTCTCTCTTGTATCTCCCCTGATGATGTGACTATTACACGAAAGTGCACTTGGGAACTTATCGCGTATCTTTTTCCCCGTGGACTCGTAGGAACATATGAATATATCCTTCACTAGCAAGTATTCTAACCAGGACCTATTGCGTGGTAGATCCGGTTTACGGTCCGTAGTTCTTCAGCAGCGAACGCTCACTCGTAACCTCCCCCTCACTTCCCTCACGTCGCATCCCGGAGATGCCCTCCCCCACGTCACCTTGTTCAAGCCGTTGTTCTGGTCTGTGTTCATCTTGTTCAAGCGGTTGTTCTGGTTGTTCCCCTCGTCCCTCCTCCTCCTCTGGCGCAATTCTTGGGACATAATCCCACGCCTTAGAACCAAATTTTCATCTCTCTTGCAGTGTGCTTAAGGCTCACGAGTCTCTGATCGCCTCCCGCAACTAGGGACGCTGCGTAATATCTCTGGGGGTATTTAATGTCCCCCCTAACACAACCTGTGGGCCATTAATTATCTCCCCCGTAATTTCGAGGTAGTCTAGAAGCCCTGTGTCTGTGTGAGTGATGAAGGTGCCACTACTGGTCTGATGAAGGGGAGGCTTGGCGACGTGGAGATGCAGGCCCCTTTGATGGCATGTTCACAGTCTCCTCCTCCGTCAGGAATGACACATACCTCCTCCTTCGTAAGGCATGACACACAGCTCCTCCTTCGTAAGGCATGACACACAGCTCCTCCTTCGTAAGGCATGACACACAGCTCCTCCTTCGTAAGGCATGACACACAGCTCCTCCTTCGTAAGGCATGACACACAGCTCCTCCTTCGTAAGGCATGACACACAGCTCCTCCTTCGTAAGGCATGACACACAGCTCCTCCTTCGTAAGGCATGACACACAGCTCCTCCTTCGTAAGGCATGACACACAGCTCCTCCTTCGTAAGGCATGACACATAGCTCCTTCTTCGTGAGGCATGACACATAGCTCCTTCTTCGTGAGGCATGACACATAGCTCCTCCTTCGTGAGGCATGACACACAGCTCCTTCTTCGTAAGGCATGACACAGCTCCTCCTTCGTGAGGCACGAGACACAGCTCCTCCTTCGTAAGGCACGAGACACAGCTCCTCCTTCGTAAGGCATGACACAGCTCCTCCTTCGTGAGGCATGACACACAGCTCCTCCTTCGTGAGGCATGAGACACAGCTCCTCCTTCGTGAGGCATGAGACACAGCTCCTCCTTCGTAAGGCATGACACAGCTCCTCCTTCGTGAGGCATGACACAGCTCCTCCTTCGTAAGGCATGACACAGCTCCTCCTTTGTGAGGCATGACACACAGCTCCTTCTTCGTGAGGCATGACACATAGCTCCTCCTTCGTGAGGCATGACACACAGCTCCTCCTTCGTGAGGCATGACACACAGCTCCTTCTTCGTGAGGCATGACACACAGCTCCTTCTTCGTGAGGCATAACACAAACCTCCTCCTTCGTGAGGCACGACACAGCTCCTTCGTCAGACATGACACACAGCTCCTCCTTCGTCAGGCATGACACATAGCTCCTCCTTCGTCAGGCATGACACATAGCTCCTCCTTCGTCAGGCATGACACATAGCTCCTCCTTCGTCAGGCATGACACATAGCTCCTCCTTCGTCAGGCATGACACATAGCTCCTCCTTCGTCAGGCATGACACATAGCTCCTCCTTCGTCAGGCACGACACATAGCTCCTACTTCATCAGGCATGACACATGGCTCCTCCTTCGTCAGGCACGATACAGAGTTCCTTCATCGTGTGAAGAACGGCTGGGTACGACAACGGTCCATGTGAAGGACCGTTGGGGAAGACGGTCCATGTGAAGGACCCGTCACAGACATTTCCTTCCCGTGATCTTTATCCTTTCCTTCCTGAACCTGTATCTCTCAAGTCCTTCCCCTCCTCCACTTGTACTCTTGCCCCTCCCTCCCTCCATAGTACCCTCCACCTGTACCCTTAGCCCTCCTCACTCCCTAGTTCCCTCCCTCTGTATCCTTACCCCTCCTTCTATGTATGTGGGAGATACAAAAACCCCATATTTTTTTCGTATAACTGGGTTCTGATTTTGTTATCAAGTTACTTTAACTAATACATCATTGTATGTGTCACCTGTCATAATCATGCCACTGTGTCAAACACATCTCTGTCACTTTGTCTGTCACCTGTCATTCCATCACGTGACTGTAGCCAACAGATATCTGTCACTTTGTCAAGTGTCATCCCATCTGCCATTTTCCTCTTCAGGAGACGGAGGATTCGGGACGAGGACCAAGGTGTGGGTGTGCCTGGTGTTGGTGCTAGCGGCCGTGACGGGCGTGGGCGTGGGCGTGCCCCTGGCGCTGCGGGTGGACCCTGGCGCTTCCCTTCAGCAGCGCCTCACCACAGCCAAGACGCTGCTCAGGGAGACCCCGCTCTTCGACGGGTCAGTGGCTTCCCCATGGTTCCCGTTTTCATTGCAAGTGTGACGTCATGATTTGTTTACTTCCTGTACGTCCATAAAAGGTCATCATAGAACCAATTCTTTATAGTCTTATCATAGCTATTATCTCTAATTCATGAGCTGTTATATTTATGTATCTTTGCTGTGAATCACCTTACAATCTTTTTATACTCCTGCCCTTTAAATGCATACGTGTTGCTTTATCATCATGTTACAGGTTTGGAAAAGGTTTATGCCCCGATCATAATGTCATCTTTGAATTCATTTACTCTTCTGAGGTCTGTCATGTTCCGCGGAGGCATCACAGTCGCCATAGTATTACTGGAACGAAAGACAATAAACCAACGCCATTTTGATTTGTGTTCACTACTCCCTTATATTCATTTCGATGAACGTTAGTTTCGATCATATGGACATCATATGATTTCAGGTGTAATCCAATCCAGAATACTCCAAGAAGACTGGAAGGTGTTTTGGACAAGAAGACTGGAAAGTGTCTTAGATATGAAGACTGGAGGGTGTCTTAGATATGAAGACTGGAGGGTGTCTTAGATATGAAGACTGGAAGGTGTCTTAGATATGAAGACTGGAAGGTGTCTTAGATATGAAGACTGGAAGGTGTCTTAGATATGAAGACTGGAAGGTGTCTTAGATATGAAGACTGGAAGGTGTCTTAGATATGAAGACTGGAAGGTGTCTTAGATATGAAGACTGGAAGGTGTCTTAGATATGAAGACTGGAAGGTGTCTTAGATATGAAGACTGGAAAGTGTCTTAGATATGAAGACTGGAAAGTGTCTTAGATATGAAGACTGGAAAGTGTCTTAGATATGAAGACTGGAAAGTGTCTTAGATATGAAGACTGGAAAGTGTCTTAGATATGAAGACTGGAAAGTGTCTTAGATATGAAGACTGGAAGTGTCTTAGATATGAAGACTGGAAGGTGTCTTAGATATGAAGACTGGAAGGTGTCTTAGATATGAAGACTGGAAGGTGTCTTAGATATGAAGACTGGAAGGTGTCTTAGATATGAAGACTGGAAGGTGTCTTAGATATGAAGACTGGAAGGTGTCTTAGATATGAAGACTGGAAGGTGTCTTAGATATGAAGACTGGAAGGTGTCTTAGATATGAAGACTGGAAGGTGTCTTAGATATGAAGACTGGAAGGTGTCTTAGATATGAAGACTGGAAGGTGTCTTAGATATGAAGACTGGAAGGTGTCTTAGATATGAAGACTGGAAGGTGTCTTAGATATGAAGACTGGAAGGTGTCTTAGATATGAAGACTGGAAGGTGTCTTAGATATGAAGACTGGAAGGTGTCTTAGATATGAAGACTGGAAGGTGTCTTAGATATGAAGACTGGAAGGTGTCTTAGATATGAAGACTGGAAGGTGTCTTAGATATGAAGACTGGAAAGTGTCTTAGATATGAAGACTGGAAGGTGTCTTAGATATGAAGACTGAAGGTGTCTTAGATAGAAGACTGGAAGTGTCTTAGATATGAAGACTGGAAAGGTGTCTTAGATATGAAGACTGGAAGGTGTCTTAGATATGAAGACTGGAAGTGTCTTAGATATGAAGACTGGAAGGTGTCTTAGATATGAAGACTGGAAGGTGTCTTAGATATGAAGACTGGAAGGTGTCTTAGATATGAAGACTGAAGGTGTCTTAGATATGAAGACTGGAAGGTGTCTTAGATATGAAGACTGGAAGGTGTCTTAGATATGAAGACTGGAAGGTGTCTTAGATATGAGACTGGAGGTGTCTTAGATATGAAGACTGGAAGGTGTCTTAGATATGAAGACTGGAAGGTGTCTTAGATATGAAGACTGGAAGGTGTCTTAGATATGAAGACTGGAAGTTGTCTTAGATATGAAGACTACAGCAGCAACTACTAGCAAACTTGCCATTATTACCAGGATACCTACAGACAATAAAGGAAGAAATATCCTACCCAGCAAAGCCAGCGTAGATGGAAGGAAACAATTGAATGCCAGAGTCAGGAATCTATTCTTCTTCGTAAATCTTCGACCACGTCTCCTTCAGGAGAATCAATGCCTGGTTCTTGCTTCCAGGTGTCCTTGATACCTTACCTACCATGTCTGGCTATAGATAACACCCAACTCCAGACGAATCCCTTACATTAGCCGGAGACTTTGTGTTCCAGCCTGGCGGAATGGTTGCTGGAACTAAAGATCTGGCAAAATCATGGAACACACATCTTATTCCAACTAAGATTCCAGGATTCTAATGTCAGAAGCTTGGTGAATATCCCTTTAAATGGAATGTCTGGATGCACCTCATTCTTGCTTATTATAATAAAGTCTTTATCTTTAGTCTTCTTAAGAATACGTAGCCCAATAGTGTCTTTCGTTATTGTACAGATCCCAGTATTCAAGGAAAGATATACCACATGATATCCTGGAATAACTGATCTTAATATAAGAGAATTCAAGAGGTTATGTAAAAGAAAATCTGACACCATTAACACAACCTTCTGTTGTGAATCCCCAAGGCGCAATAGACTAGTTTGAGAAGCCTACATGGGCCTTGAGGAAGCTAATGACTAATTCAATAAGGGAAGGACCCATGTCTGAGCGTGTTTACACTACAGAAACATCAACATTATTGGAACATCCAATCCTATTCAGTTGCTTTTGGAAGAGTAGACTCCAAACCACCACCCCTACCCCTCAGAATTTATTACAACCTTAATTGCAATTTCCAATGACTGTAATCAATGAAAGAAAATAATCACAGAAAAAAAAACTTGATGATGGATATTCAAAGTTCTTTCCCGAGTTATCAGAAGATGATACTGATCCAGGAAGGATGATGAGTACAGACTTCAAAAAACGAGTGGATGAAAGTTTTCATTGTGTCGCCCGAGACAATACGGGGAAATACTCACAAAAGGGGGAAGTGACAGCTGCTTCTCAGGACTAATGGAACACCAGCGCCATCACAAGGAAACGTGCATAATGGGAACTCTTGATAGCGACAAGGGAATAGCAGCAAGCGCGCAAGTTTGACTGACTGATGAAGAACGGGATATTATTTCTGCCGAGACAAACAGACACGAAGATAGAACATCAAAGGGCATGGCTGGTC
Organism: Panulirus ornatus; assembly: GCF_036320965.1. Taxonomy (NCBI): domain Eukaryota; kingdom Metazoa; phylum Arthropoda; class Malacostraca; order Decapoda; family Palinuridae; genus Panulirus; species Panulirus ornatus. The sequence continues at coordinate 3,503,496 of NC_092263.1, read as the reverse complement.
CTATGATAGATAGACGAAAAATTGGATTCTGAATGGGCAAGATATGCACGTAAACCAATGAGGACGACTATCTGATGTTCATTTTAGTTTCACAAAGACACACACGATTTAATTTCTAATCCTCATAGGCAGCTGTGGTGCCTGTCTTCTCAAACGGAGCTCTTACCATGAAGTTAATAAGCAAATGCATATTCATAAAGTTGACAGGTGTATCAAAGGAGCTGCAAGTTCGTGTTAATTTAGGGACAACGAGATCGCGAGGAGATGGAGGATGGAAGTTTTGTATGTTTACGTTTGATCAATGTTCCGAAGACCGTCTTGCTCGGGGGCATCAGAGTCGCCAACTGTATCACTTAGAACGAGAGGCAATTAGCAGTTGCTACTCTGAATCGTGCCAGCTAAAGCTCCTCCATTCACCCTGCTGACTGTGTGTGTGTGTGTGTGAGAGAGAGAGAGAGAGAGAGAGAGAGAGAGAGAGAGAGAGAGAGAGAGAGAGAAGGGGTAACTAGGGCTACCTGAGGGTCTGCTGGTGGCTGGGATAGAGAAATACTGGGTCTGGGACATGCCTGGGGCGTCCTGGATATCTGGTGGTAACTATGGGATACGACTGGGGTGTCCTGGGTGTATGTTCTATGGTGATGGCTGTGGGACATGACTGGGACATTCTGGGTCTGTGGTGATGGCTGTGGGACATGGCTGGGACGTCCTGGCTCTATGACACATGTTAAGTGACTGGGATGGTCTAGGGTCTGTGGTGGTGGCTGTGGGACATGGCTGGGATGTTCCTAGTCTGTGGTGGTGGCTGTGGCGACTCACAGAAGCTTAATGGAAATAATAGTAGTGTCTGTAGACAATGGCTGAGGCTTCTTGAGTCACTGGTGAAGACCTAAGACTTCCTGGAACTGTGATGGGGGCTCTAGGGAAGACCTAGGACTTCCTGGAACTGTCATGAGGGCTCTGGGGAGGGCTAAGGACTTCCTGGAACAGTGATGAGGGCTCTGGTGAGGGCCAAGGACTTCCTGGAACGGTGATGAGGGCTCTAGGGAAGACCTAGGACTTCCTGGAACAGTGATGAGGGCTCTGGGGAGGGCCAAGGACTTCCTGGAACGGTGATGAGGGCTCTGGGGAAAGCCTAAGACTTCCTTGAACGGTGATGATAGCTCTAGGGAAGACCTAGGACTTCCTGGAACGATGATGAGGGCTCTGGTGAGGGCCAAGGACTTCCTGGAACGACGATGAGGGCTCTGGGGAAGACCTAGGACTTCCTGGAACAGTGGTGAAGGCTTTGGGGAGGGCCAAGGACTTCCTGGAACGGTGATGAGGGCTCTAGGGAAGACCTAAGACTTCCTGGAACGGTGATGAGGGCTCTAGGGAAGACCTAAGACTTCCTGGAACGGTGATGAGGGCTCTAGGGAAGACCTAGGACTTCCTGGAACAGTGATGAGGGCTCTGGGGAGGGCCTAGGACTTCCTGGAACGATGATGAGGGCTCTGGGGAGGGCCAAGGACTTCCTGGAACGGTGATAGGGGCTCTAGGGAAGACCTAAGACCTCCTGGAACTGTGATGGGGGCTCTAGGAAGGGCCAAGGACTTCCTGGAACGGTGATAGGGGCTCTAGGGAAGACCTAAGACTTCCTGGAACGGTGATGAGGGCTCTGGGGAGGGCCAAGGACTTCCTGGAACGGTGTTGAGGGCTCTAGGGAAGACCTGGGACTTCCTGGAACTGTCATGAGGGCTCTGGGGAGGGCCAAGGACTTCCTGGAACTGTGATGAGGGCTCTGGGGAAGGCCAAGGACTTCCTGGATCTATGCCGGGGGCTCTAATCTAGACCTCAGACTTCCAGGATCTGTCCTGGAAGCCTAAGGGGAAGACTAAAAGCTTTCTGGAATACTAAACAATGACTGTGGGGAGTGACCTCGACCTCCTGTGGGCTATCAGACACAGATGACTGGCCTCTGGAATCTTATGGATGGGCGTAGGAAGAGAACGGCTGGAAACAGTGAGGAGCTGTCCAGGGAAAAACTTATTTATTTCCTGAGTAAACCAAGTTAAAATCCCTTCGTCAGGATCACGTACTGAATCCATCCCCACTGTTCTTTTGTCACACGTAACGAAATTCAACCTTAGAAAATAACAGGGTAATGACATATTACGCAGGAAGATGGATCCATAATGAGAGATGTCAATGTTTCTATATAGATCATATACACTTTCTCCAGACACTTCCCTACAAAGTACTTTCTAGATCATATACACTTTCTCTAGACACTTCTCTACAAATTACTATCTAGATCATATACACTTTTTCCTAACACTTCCCTACAAAATACTATCTATTTCAATGTTTGAGTGAACAAAGTAACACTATTCTGATGGGAGAAGATCAAAACAGGTTTCCAGATCATAATCACTGCAAAAGACTATCAAAATAGTCTACATGTCATATTCACCGCTGCAGTGCGAATTTAGCAGCCGCTATTATCGTAATGCTATAAGTACTATACTTTGAATGAACCAGAAAGACTCAGTCATCCATTGCTTGGGTTTCAAACCCACACGAAAGCAATGAAGAAGCAGAGGTTCTTCCTTAATAACAGAGACACTGTTCTGTTCCATGACTGGCCTTCACCCAGTCACTCTGTGCTCTGGTAATGGTTAACCATGGGGTCGGGGCACAACACCCATTCCCAGAAGACCTCCATTCCAGGGTACTACAGCCCTCCTGGACTCCTCACGCTGCCGTAGTTGCTAATGCAACACAAACATACGACTGAAGGAGGGAGGCGGTGGGTTCAGAGTTACGCGTGCGGGTAATCCAGTGAGGCAACACTGCACGCAATATATATCTTGGGGGAACTTGCCAACCCTGTGCCACCAGCTTCCACCAAGAGCTACCACTATGGGGAACCTGCCAACGTTGGGCCACCAGCTTGCCAACAGCAGAACCACTGTTGGGAACCTGTCAATACGGTTGCACCAGCTACCATTACTAGATCCCCCCACAGCTGGGTCTGGGACCTTACCTTACGTATACCTTACGATGGTTTGGAAGGTCTTCTACCCCCACAGCTAGGTCTGGGACCTTACCTTACGTATACCTTACGATGGTTTGGAAGGTCTTCAACCCCCACAGCTAGGTCTGGGACCTTACCTTACCATCCCTTACCTTACGATGGTTGAGAAGGTCTTCTACTCCCCACAGCTGGATCTGAGACCTTCCCTTACCTTACCTTACGATGGTTTAGAAGGTCTTCTACTCCCCACACCTGGGTCTGAGACCTTCCATTCCCTTACCTTACGATGGTTTGGAAGGTCTTCTACCCCCACAGCTGGGTCTGAGACCTTCCCTTCCCTTACCTTACGATGGTTTGGAAGGTCTTCTACCCCCCACAGCTCGGCCAGCCACCAAACTATCAAGCCGTGAAACCACTAATATTACAGTAGAGTTCCTGCCTATTGAACTGTTCATCTCGAAAATGGAAGAGCGTCACACCTCGTCATCCGAGGAAGGTAGATGCCTTAGCTGGATCCAGGCCAGCTGGTGGTTCAGAGCACCAGCTGGGAGCGGCAAGTGGTATGACTACAGCTGGCTGCTGCACTAGTGAAGGAGGCTATGATAAAAGCAGTTAGACAATAAATCACTATTCCATTCGTCCTCATGAATGAAACTTACCCGGAGATTAAACGAGAGTGTCTGCTTTGGCAGTAACTTGGTCAACATAAGTTATAACTTAATGTGATAACTCAAAGCTCTCATGTGTGAGTTAGTCTTTGTTTACCGTCAAACGTCTGTTCAGTTAACTCACATGGTCATCGCCAGCTGGCCAGACCACGCGTGGCTATCAGTAACTTTGGGTGGGACTAAATCAAAAACGTCTATGATAGACATTCAATCTTTGTCATAATGTCAAAAGCGTTTGTTCTATATGTCTGTACTTAGAAATAAATTCTCGTCTGTATCGAGAAATTTGACCTATTCATTTTTATCATTATCGTCCAATTATATTTCTTATCTTTGTTCATATTATTGACCAATTGTATTTCTTATCTATGTTCATATCTTATCATGTGCTGTTATCAGTAATATATTGAACCAATAAAACATTCCCAACTCCTGTTTCTCCCCATGCAGAAGGATGCCCCATACCACATATAACCTCCCTTCCTCCCCACATATACGCCCTCTCTGCAATACATATAAGGCCTCTACACTCCACATATACGCCCTCTCTGCAGTACATATAAGGCCTCTACACTCCACATATAAGCCCACTCTGTACCACATGTTGGGCCTCTCCCTGCCACATAAAAATTCTCTCTCCAACATACACATATAAGGCCTATCCTCGCCACATATAAGCCCTCTACTCCCCACATATAAGCCCTCTACTCCCCACATATAAGCCCTCAACTCCCCACATATAAGCCCTCAACTCCCCACATATAAGCCCCTTTGCTCCCCACATATAAGGCCCCATACTCCCCACATATTAGGCCTCTCCCTGCCCCATAAAAATTTCCCCCAACACACACACACAGAAGGCATCTCCTCCCAACATACAAGGCCTCTTCTTCCTACCCATATAAACCCCCTTAACTCTCCCCTTATATAACCCGCACATCTGCTCCCGCCCCCAGACACAACGACTTGCCGTGGAACATCCGTAAGTTCATGCACAACAAACTTCACAGCTTCAACTTCACAGCCGAACTGAAGAAGTTGCGCCCCTGGTCCAGGTCCTCCTGGTCACATACTGACCTGCCCAGGTTGAAGGAGGGCATGGTAGGTGCCCAGGTGAGTCCACGTGGTGTCGTAGGTGCCCAGGTGGTGTGGTAGGTGCCCAGGTGAGTCCACGTGGTGTCGTAGGTGCCCAGGTGGTGTGGTAGGTGCCCAGGTGAGTCCAGGTGGTGTGGTAGGTGCCCAGGTAGTGTGGTAAGTGAGCCCAGGTGGTGTGGTAGGTGCCCAGGTGAGTCCAGGTGGTGTGGTAGGTGCCCAGGTGGTGTGGTAGGTGCCCAGGTGGTGTGATAGGTGCCAAGGTGGTGTGATAGGTGCCAAGGTGGTGTGATAGGTGCCAAGGTGAGTCCAGGTGGTGTGGTAGGTGCCCAGGTGGTGTGGTAGGTGCCAAGGTGGTGTGAGAGGTGCCAAGGTGGTGTGAGAGGTGCCCAGGTGGTGTGATAGGTGCTCAGCCTCTAACAACAGCTGGTGCACAGGAACTACAACGCTCCTCCTGCCTCTAACAACAGCTGGTGCACAGGAACACCAACACTCCTCCTGCCTCTAACAAGGCACTAAAAGACACCATCAGCTTTACCACTAAGGTGTAGCCACTTTGCAACACACACACACACCTCACCAGATGATCGATCAAGTGTCAGAGTGTGGAGCAGCTGCCTCGGTCAAGCTGTGCACCACCGCTGGTGTCGTCGCTTCATGATGAATGCAGACCACGGAGTCCTCATGAATACGTGAATGGCATAAATGTTACGACTTGGTCAATACTGAAATACAGTAAGTTATTTATTGTTTACTGAAATAGTTATCTATTTACTGAAATACAGCGAGTTATTTTTTTTTTACTGAAATACAGTTATTCATTTTTTGCTGAAATACGGTGTTATTTCTTACTGAAATACAGTGTTATCTATTTCTTACTGAAATAGTGATTTATCTATCTTTTACTGAAATACCGTTATTTTTTACTGAAATACAGTAAATGAGTTACTTATTTTCTACTGAAATACAGTGAGTTATTTACTTTGAACTGTGGTGGAAATTAGTTGTGAGAGTGTATGTACGCTGAGTCTTATAAAGTCATATATGAAACAAGTTGCAAACTTATATTACTTAACGTATATGAAGGTTATATAATAGTCATGCAAAATAAAAGCTGTTCTCTTGATAGTATACCAAACCATGACATAGGTTATATCTCCAGTATAACACGACGAGCATAATGGAAGAACAAATTCTCAAGTATAACAGATAGATAGACTGTCAAGCATGATGGACAGATAGACTGTCAAGTATGATGGACAGATAGACTGTCAAGTATGATGGACAGATAGACTGTCAAGTATGATGGACAGATAGACTGTCAAGTATGATGGACAGATAGACTGTCAAGTAAACAGATAGACAATCAATCATGATGGACAGATAGACAATCAAGCATGATGGACAGATAGACAATCAAGCATGATGGACAGATAGACAATCAAGCATGATGGACAGATAGACAATCAATCATGATGGACAGATAGACAATCAAGCATGATGGACAGATAGACAATCAAGCATGATGGACAGATAGACAATCAATCATGATGGACAGATAGACAATCAATCATGATGGACAGATAGACAATCAAGCATGATGGACAGATAGACAATCAAGCATGATGGACAGATAGACAATCAAGCATGATGGACAGATAGACAATCAAGCATGATGGACAGATAGACAATCAAGCATGATGGACAGATAGACAATCAAGCATGATGGACAGATAGACAGTCAAGCATGATGGACAGATAGACAATCAAGCATGATGGACAGATAGACAGTCAAGTATGATGGATGACAGACATTCCTGCTAGACAGATGGGACTCGTTCTAATACGCTGGACAGAGACAACATTGTTCATGTTGGTCTAGGTGTAAACAGGTGGCATGGTACGTCTTGGGTCTAACACAGTTTCCTCCAGTAGGTACCCAGGTGAGTTGGCTGGGATTAGGTGAGTCTCCTACTCATTCCCTAGTCTTCCTGAGGGACTTGCGAAATCTTAGGTGAGTCTAGGTGCTGTGATAAAAGCTCAAGGTGAACTCATGGCACCTTATCACCTACACCCTGCTCAAGGAGGTCGTTAACAGATACAGGTGAGTCGTCCAGGTGAGTCGCGTCCACCTTCAGGAGAAGTCTTCAGGTACCTTAGATGATTTAAGGTGAGCCTGGTGCCTAGGTGAAAATAACTAAGGTGTCAGGTGGCTTGACCCAGTATATAAAACCACTGGGCAATGTCTTGGTTTGAGGTTAGGTGGCATACACAACCAGGGCACCTACGTGATAACAAATGGCCAGGTATACAGGGTCAGACGAGTCTGGCAAACCACAAAAATGAGGCCAAAGATAAAAGACAACTATGGACGGATCAGTCAGCCAACCAAGGAGTGGAGAGATTATTGCTCAACAACGGGATGATGATTGGACAACAAACAAGCTTCACCCAGGATCATGTCAAGTTCTTCCTTCCCTAACCCTCCTCCCCCAGGGGAGTCTAGGTGGCGCAACAGGTGACTCAGGTGAAGGTGTAGGACGTAAGAGCGGCTCCCTGAACGCCTCCCAGCGCTTCGCGTTTTCCCTCGCCTCTCTCTCTTCCAAGGACGTGGACAAGGCGCCTACGAGGTCTGAGACTGCCGGAAACTTGCGACATTCCTCCTCACAGTGAAGCAGAAAAAAAAAAAGAATGGAAGGGAAATAGTTTTGTGAATACGTGGAGGGAGTGGGAGGGTCCAGGAGGACGAAGAGCACCAGGAGAGCGAGCAGAGAGAGAGAGTGAGTGGGGGTTAGATTAGGAGGCGAGAGAGAGAGAGAGAGAGAGAGAGAGAGAGAGAGAGAGAGAGAGAGAGAAGGACGGGAAGCGGTAAGACGAAGTGGAGAGGAAGAAGTGGAGTAGGACATGACTGAACCTGGCCGACCACAGATGCTGGTAAGGGTTTTGCTGCCACGAAGGAAGGAAAGAAGTATGTGTCCTGGTGATGGGGATGTGCTCCGTGTGTGTCCTGGTGATGGGGATGTGCTCCGTATGTGTCCTGGTGATGGGGATGTGCTCCGTATGTGTCCTGGTGATGGGGATGTGCTCCGTGTGTGTCCTGGTGATGGGGATGTGCTCCGTGTGTGTCCTGGTGATGGGGATGTGCTCCGTATGTGTCCTGGTGATGGGGATGTGCTCCGTGTGTGTCCTGGTGATGGGGATGTGCTCCGTACGTGTCCTGGTGATGGGGATGTGCTCCGTGTGTGTCCTGGTGATGGGGATGTGCTCCGTATGTGTCCTGGTGATGGGGATGTGCTCCGTGTGTGTCCTGGTGATGGGGATGTGCTCCGTATGTGTCCTGGTGATGGGGATGTGCTCCGTGTGTGTCCTGGTGATGGGGATGTGCTCCGTATGTGTCCTGGTGATGGGGATGTGCTCCGTGTGTGTCCTGGTGATGGGGATGTGCTCCGTACGTGTCCTGGTGATGGTAAAGAGACAGACAAACAGTACTGCCCCTCCACTACCAGACAATACTACCTAAAAAAGTATTGTTAGTTGTTGAAAGGAATATTGTAAGTGTCATGTGAGATTTACTAAACTACCAGTAATGTGTCATGTGCGACCCTACAGATACTGTGATTAGGGGAAAATAAAACACGACAAGTTCCCAAGTGCACTTTCAAATAATGATCACATCGTCAGGGGAGATACAAGAATGAGATAGAAGACGTAGAACAGTCGGTTGATATACAAGGAAGGGACGTAGCTAAGACGCCATTGGTAAACAAGTGTTACCGGATTCATAAGACAATTCTTTGTGTATTCAATAAGAAGATTCAATGATATTTCTGTTGGTCATGGAGTTAGAGTTTATAACTGAATCAGCGTTACTCCAGTCAATACAATGGTCATGATTTTAACATGATTTGACTCCTGTCCTTATACTATATCTATGTTACTTAAGTCTTTCATAAAGATCCTTACCAGTCTGCGCAATATAAAACATATTACAACTTTTACAAAGGATTCTGTAAACACAGCCCGCAGAATTTTCTAGCGAGCTTTTAAGATATTATTGATAATACTGTTATTGCTGAAGATTATATCCACATTAAAGGTTTTAAGCAACCTGGGGAGTAGCAAAATTATCAATAGAAAGAACTAAAAGATTCTTGGTATCAAGGAGAGCTTTGGAGTTAACTCTAAAAAATCATTTCTTTGCCAACTTGTGATTTATCAATGAAAGATCAAGGATACTTTAACTTGGGTCCAATGGAATACATCTTCAAATTCTTTCTCAATAAATTCAGGACTGTATATACGTAATGGCCTAAGGAACATCGACAGAAATGATGATTGTTTAACTCTGAGTTGAGTAATAATGAATGTAAGAACAAAGATTGGCTGGTTTCCTGTATATGCTAAACCTTAACATGTTCCTAACCCTATGGTAACAATTATTTTCCTTTTCCACAGTAACTTTGAAAGGACTAAATTGTTAAGTAAAGGGAGAAATGTTTGTAAATTTTCGCTTGTCGGCCAAACACAAAGAACCTCGTCTACATATCTAAATCAAATTGCCTTAGAGGGTAAGATATCTCTTGGCAATTTTGTTTCAAAGAATTCCACGCATGGAATACTTAAAACTGGTGACTAAAGGTTACCCATCGCCATACCCATCTTCTGCCCATAATACTCCCCATTGAAATGAAATACACGGTCTTTTATACACAATTTTTGAAGCAGGTAAACCATTATCATCTAAGGCATCAACCAGATATTCTAAGAGATCAACAACTGGAACTTTTGCTAATGACCAAAAGGAAATGTCAATGAATCTTCCCCGGTTAAATACACAGAGATTTGTAACATGCATACTAGTGACGGTCTATACAAACTGGATAGCTTTGTTGTGGGCAAAATTTGTAAACTGTTCTCTGTCTTGTCCACAATTAAATTTCATGACAGACATGATGCCAGACCCGAACACCATCACCCGGTAACACTTGTTTACCAATGGCGTCTTAGCTACGTCTCTTCTTTGTATATCAACTGATTGTTCTAAGCCTTCTATCTCATTCTTATATCTTCCCTGACGATGTGATCATTACACGAAAGTGCACTTGTGAACTTATCGCGTTTCATTTTCCTCGTGGTTATCAGCAAATACTAGATCACACACACCACAGTGACCACTTGCACCCAAGATCTGGCCAAAGTCTTCGTCGAGTCTTGTGATATTTGTAAGAATACCAGAGCCCCAGATCTTCATGCCTTAACATATCATTCACTATGTGATGGAGGAAAATGGGAAACAAAGGTGTTCCAGAAGTAACATATCGTGTTACCAACCTGGGAGAGAGAAAGAAAAAAAAAATCGTAGTGTAGGGGGTGACTTGGTGAAGTACACATGGACAGATCCATTTTGCAAACCCTGGGGTTAGATTACCACCAGACCAGCTCCATTACAAACACAAATAAGAAGTTTGTCAGACATCTTGTGTGGTGGAGACGCTGGAGGTGGGGAGAGGGGCCAAGCTGGGGGCGATGTATGAAGACTGTGTTACCCCCCAGCCCGGCTCAGACTGGAGAGAAGTGTGGGATAGGGGGCAGCTAAAGCTAAGTCTACTGTGTTATGTTAGCTTTGCTAGGTCTACTGTGTTATGTTAGCTTTGCTAGGGCTAATGTGTTATGTGTGTTATATTTGCAAGTTTTATTCATTATGTCATGAACTCTTATCCCTCACGTGCCGTGTTAATCCCTGATGCTGGAGGCCATCCATCTAGTGATACCCCATGCCAATGACCCTGATCTCCTCCTCCCCCCCACAGTTCTGGGTCTCCTACGTGCCGTGCAGCTGGTCGTACCACTGACCCTGATCTCCTCCTCCTCCCCCCACAGTTCTGGGTCTCCTACGTGCCGTGCAGCTGGTCGTACCACTGACCCTGATCTCCTCCTCCTCCCCCCACAGTTCTGGGTCTCCTACGTGTCGTGCAGCTGGTCGTACCACTGACCCTGATCTCCTCCTCCTCCCCCCACAGTTCTGGGTCTCCTACGTGCCGTACCACTGACCCTGATCTCCTCCTCTCCCCACAGTTCTGGGTCTCCTACGTGCCGTGCAGCTGGTCGTACCACTGACCCTGATCTCCTCCTCCTCCCCCCACAGTTCTGGGTCTCCTACGTGCCGTACCACTGACCCTGATCTCCTCCTCCCCCCCACAGTTCTGGGTCTCCTACGTGCCGTGCCAAGCCCAGCGGTTGAACGCTGTGCAGCTGACCATAGAACAAATCGACCTCATCAAACGGCTCATCGACCAGTACCCAGACGACCTCCGCCTCGCTACCTCAGCCGACGGTAAGGTCACCACGCCCACTCAACTGGGGTCAAAGGTCACGAGATGGGGGGTGTGTCAACTTGAGTCAAAGGTCATAAAGGTGGGTCAACATGAGTCAAAGGTCATAGAGGTGGGTCAACATGAATCAAAGGTCACGAAAGTGAGTCAACTTAGGTCAAAGGTCACAAGGTTATGTCAACATGAGTCAAGTGTCACAAGGGTGAGTCAATTTGGGTCAAAGGTCACAAGGGGGAGTCATCTTGAGTTAGAGGTCATGCCGATGGGTCAAAGGTCATGCGGGCAGGTCAACGTGGGTTTGAAGCGTCCTCAACTGAACCTCATCATAATAATCAACGTCTAATCTTCACTTTCAGTGGCTCCCACACTCTCCAATCCAACAACCTCATTTCAACTAATCACGGCCTCCCTCGGGTGTTTACACTTCCCCCTAAGCTTAGGATTGATTCAGCTAAGCTGCTCGTTCCCTTGAAAGGCCCAGCTAAAGCTTCTCCAAGCCAAAGGAACCCAAGATCTTGAAAAGCCATGGCACCCATTCAGGTCGAGCGGCAGCGCTATCTTACAGCTCCCTGGACGAGCTAATGAATGTTGTTGTTACGCTTTAACTTGTAAGCTTTGTAAGTGTATGGCGACTTCCAGATCCACTTAATGACCCATCGGGAATGTTAGGGCTGGAAGAGAGGAAGTCTGGAAGGCAGATGGAAGAGAGTTAAAGGGAGAGAGTTTCTGGAAGATGGTAAAGGAAACGACTGAGTTAGGTCGTCTTTCTCTGGAGAAGTGAAGGGAAGGAGTCTCACTTGTTGAAACCATTCTGTTCTTTCCAGTTTCCAGAATCACTGGACTGTTCCAGGAGCTGTAGCTGGGTGGGTGTAGGCTTCCAGGTATGGTGTGTTCCAGGACACGTCAGATGGGTGTAGGCTTCCAGCGATGGTGTGTTCCAGGGCACGTCAGATGGGTGTAGGCTTCCAGCGATGGTGTGTTCCAGGGCACGTCAGATGGGTGTAGGCTTCCAGCGATGGTGTGTTCCAGGGCACGTCAGATGGGTGTAGGCTTCCAGCGATGGTGTGTTCCAGGACACGTCAGATGGGTGTAGGCTTCCAGCGATGGTGTGTTCCAGGACACGTCAGATGGGTGTAGGCTTCCAGCGATGGTGTGTTCCAGGGCACGTCAGATGGGTGTAGGCTTCCAGCGATGGCGTGTTCCAGGGCACGACAACATATGTAGGTCTTTATAATTCGTCGTTCTCTTTGTTCCTACGTCGTGTGCTTAACGAGGGAACGACACTGACGTAAAACTTTACGTTTCGTCGTCCCATGATATCTATGCTGTCGTCTACGTCATGTGGGTCACGAAGTTGCGACACTAACGTAACCTTCTCTGTCGTGCCTTGATATCTACGTCATGATGGTCGTTGCGACACTAACGTAACTGTGTCGTGCCCTGATATCTACGTCGTTGCGACACTAACGTAACTTTGTGTCGTGCCCTGATATCTACGTCGTTGCGACACTAACGTAACTTTCTGTGTCGTGCCCTGATATCTACGTCGTTGCGACACTAACGTAACTTTCTGTGTCGTGCCCTGATATCTACGTCGTTGCGACACTAACGTAACTTTCTGTGTCGTGCCCTGATATCTACGTCGTTGCGACACTAACGTAACTTTCTGTGTCGTGCCCTGATATCTACGTCGTTGCGACACTGACGTAACTTTGTGTCGTGCCCTGATATCTACGTCGTTGCGACACTATCGTAACTTTCTGTGTCGTGGGCAGATATGTACGTCGTTGCGACACTAACGTAACTTTGTGTGTCGTGGGCAGAGGTGTACGTGGTTGCGACACTAACGTAACTTTGTGTGTCGTGGGCAGAGGTTGAAGCCGCCTTCAAGGATGGGAGGATCGCCAGCTTGATCGGTGTGGAGGGCGGCCACGCCATCCAGAACTCACTGGGCGTCCTCCGTGCACTGCGGGACCTAGGTGTTCGCTACCTGACCCTGACCCACACCTGCAGCACCCCCTGGTGAGTAACCACCCCTGGTGAGTACCCACACCTGCACCCACCCACCCCTGGTGAGTACCCACACCTGTATTACCCACCTTTAGCGAGTCCCCACACCTGTAACACCTCCCTGTTGAGTCCACACACCTGCATTACCCATCTTTGGTGAGTCCCCACACCTGTTGCCATTTTTTTTTTACCAGCCCACCTCCAGTCCATCCTGGTGGGTCACCACACCTGTGGCTTCACATGTGTTTAGTGACATACCTGAACCCTCCACTGGTGTGTGTGTGTGTGTGTGTGTCCTATACTCGCCTCACTCACTATACACCATCTCCTCCCCTGCCACACACTCACCACCCACTCTCCTCCCCTGCCACACACTCACCACCCACTCTCCTCCCCTGCCACGCACTCACCACCCACTCTCCTCCCCTGCCACGCACTCACCACCCACTCTCCTCCCCTGCCACGCACTCACCACCCACTCTCCTCCCCTGCCACGCACTCACCACCCACTCTCCTCCCCTGCCACGCACTCACCACCCACTCTCCTCCCCTGCCACGCACTCACCACCCACTCTCCTCCCCTGCCACGCACTCACCACCCACTCTCCTCCCCTGCCACGCACTCACCACCCACTCTCCTCCCCAGGGCAGAGTGTGCGCGCGCGCGGGAGACAGACAAGGAAGATCCCAGCTCACCACGCGGCCTGACACATTTCGGCAAGGTAGGTCACCTGACAACACACCCACTGCCACCAGTGTTGGCAATGGGTGTTTACTAGTGTTGGCAGTTCTATGTGTTAGGACCTGACAGCACCCACTTCCACCAGTGTTGGCAGTGGGTGTTTACCAGTGTTGGCAGTTGTATGGCTTAGGGCCTGACAACACCCAGTGGTGGCAGCTCCCTGAGTGGGTAAGAGTCAAACCATCATATTCCCCTGTTGCTGCTCTCTCTCTCTCTCTCTCTCTCTCTCTCTCTCTCTCTCTCTCTCTCTCTCTCTCTCTCTCTCCTCATTAGAATTCACTTCACTCCAATTTGCCTGACGGGGGAAAAAAAAGAGATTCTCGTTAAAAAAAAAGAGAACACACAGGCCAGCTGTGGGCCTCGGGATATACTGGTCTATATTAGCCAAGCAAAAATAAATCAAGCACAAATCTGACATGGCTTCCTTCTTCCTGCATCATCAATATATGATCGCCGCTTCCCGTGTTAGTGAGGTAGCACCAGGATCAGGAGGTCGAATTAGCTTACATCCCTTATCTAGCCGTCATGTGTAATACACCGAAACCACAGCTCCCTTTCCACATCCAGGCCCAACAAAACTTTCCATGGTTTACCCCAGACGCTTCACATGCCCTGGTTCAGTCCACTGACAGCACGTCGACCCCGGTATACCACATCGTTCCAGTTCACTGTATTCCTCGCACGCCTTTCACCCCCTTGTATGTTCAGGTCCAGATCGCTCAAAATCTTTTTCACTCCATTCTTCCACCTCCAATTTGGTCTTGCACTTCTCCTCGTTCCCTCCACCTCTGACACATATATCCTCTTTGTCAATTTTACCTCACTCATTCTCTCCATGTGACCAAACCATTTCAATACACCCTCTTCTGCTCTCTCAACCACACTTTTTATTACCACACATCTCTCTCACCCTTTCATTACTTACTCGATCAAACCACCTCACACCACATATTGTCCTCAAACGTCTCATTTCCAGCACATCCACCCTCCTCCGCACAACTCTATCTATAATAGCCCACGCCTCGCAACCATACAACATTGTTGGAACCACTATTCCTTCAAACATACCCAATTTTGCTTTCCCAGATAATATTCTCTCTTTCCACACATTCTTCATTACTTCAAGAACCTTCGCCCCCTCCCCCACCCTATGACTCACTTCCGCTTCCATGGTTCCATTCGTTGCCGTGCCCACTCCCATGTATCTAAAACACTTCACTTCCTCCAACTATTCTCTATTCAAACGTACATCCCAACTAACTTATCCCTCAAGCCTGCTGAGCTTAATAAACTAACATTTATTCACACTTATTCTCAATCTTCTTCTTTCACACACTTCCAATCTCAGTCACCAACTTCTTCAGTTTCTCACCCGAATCAGCCACCAGCGCAGTATCATCAGCGAACAACTGACTGACTTCCCAAGCCCTCTCATCCACAACAGACTGCATACTTGCCCCTCTCTCCAAAACGCTTGCATTTACTTCCCTAACCACCCCATCCATAAACCAATAAACACCCCTGACTCCGCCTGGGGCTGCTGGTGGGTCTCTCATCACCCCTGACTCCTCTCTCTTCCCCCACAGATGGTAGTGAGGGAGATGAACCGCCTGGGGCTGCTGGTGGATCTCTCATCACCCCTGACTCCTCTTTCTTCCCCCACAGACGGTAGTGAGGGAGATGAACCGCCTGGGGCTGCTGGTGGACCTCACATCACCCCTGACTCCTCTCTCTTCCCCCACAGACGGTAGTGAGGGAGATGAACCGCCTGGGGCTGCTGGTGGATCTCTCCCACGTCTCGCAGGCGACGATGCAGGCGACGCTGGAGGTGTCCCGGGCGCCCGTTATCTTCAGCCACTCGTCAGTGTACGCCATCTGCAGGAACCCCAGGAACGTACCCGACCACATCCTGAGGAAGGTGGTGAGTAGGGCCAGAGAGAGAGAGAGAGAGAGAGAGAGAGCCAGAGAGAGAGAGAGAGAGAGAGAGAGAGAGAGCCAGAGAGAGAGAGAGAAGAGAGAGAGAGAGAGAGAGAGAGAGCCAGAGAGAGAGAGAGAGAGAGACGAAAGTTCTTCTCAAAGAGGTTGGGTAAGTAAGTACCCAACCAGCCCATTCCCTTACGAGCAACCCCATTCGACCCTCTCGCTCCTGATTGGTCGAAATATATCCTCCCCCGACCCCCTACCCCCACACAAAAATTTCCTATCCTCTATCCTTTCTATTCAGTCGAAATATATCGGCCCTCAGCCTACCCTCTATCCTTCCTGACTGAAATATATCACTATTGGCCCTACCCTCGCCATCATATCAGACTGGATATATATATATATATATATATATATATATATATATATATATATATATATATATATTGCTTTGTTGCTGTCTCCCGCGCCTGCGAGGTAGCGCAAGGAAACAGACGAAAGAAAATGACCCAACCCACCCCCACACACATGCACACACACGGGCGTCCACACACGCAAACATACACACCCACACATCCCAACGTACACACATATATACACACACAGACACACACATATATTGCATATTTGTGACTCGCTAAGTCCTCTGATTGGGCGTCTGTACTAATCTCTGATCTCTCATTGCACCTCCGCGCGTGCGCAGGCGACCAATGGGGGCGTGGTCATGATCAGCTTCTACAATTTCTTCCTGACGTGCAGCAAGCAGGCGACCATCAGTGACGTCATAGGTGAGTCATCGTGACGTCAGCATCGGCGGGAGGAGGGGAGGAGGAGGGGATGGGCCGTGGTGGTGGAGGAGTAGTAGTGACGTCACTGGGGAAGTCGTGACGTCAGAGAGCTTAATGTTCACGGTAGACGTGTGGGGAAGGCAGTGTTGTGGTCAAGTGTATGGGTTCTGTCTTCATGGACGGGGGATAGACGGGTGTGTGGACGGTAGAGGAGGGACAGACGTGTGTGTGTGGACGGTGGACGTGTGTGTGTGTGGACGATGGACGTGTGTGTGTGTGTGTGTGGGGACATGGAACAGACGTGTGTGTGTGCGTGTCCCCCCACTGTATTCCCCCACTGTATTCCCCCCACTGTAGCCATGTAGGCTACGTCTGTAAGGCCGTTAATACAGCTTATGTTCCACCTGCTTTCGTCCCTCAGAACACATCAACCACGTCAGGAAGGTCGCGGGCGTGGACCACGTGGGTATTGGTGCGGATTTCGACGGTATTAACATGTGAGTACCGAACATTGCATTGTCTTCACACTCAGCCCTTCCCCTCCACACATACACTCCCTCCTTCCACCTCCCCACACACACTCCCTCCTTCCACCTCCCCACACACACTCCCTCCTTCCACCTCCACACACTCCCTCCTTCCACCTCCCCACACACACTCCCTCCTTCCACCTCCCCACACACACTCCCTCCTTCCACCTCCCCACACACACTCCCTCCTTCCACCTCCCCACACACACTCCCTCCTTCCACCTCCCCACACACACTCCCTCCTTCCACCTCCCCACACACACTCCCTCCTTCCACCTCCACACACACACTCCCTCCTTCCACCTCCACACACACACTCCCTCCTTCCACCTCCACACACACACTCCCTCCTTCCTCCTCCACACACTCCCTCCTTCCACCTCCACACACACACTCCCTCCTCTCTCCTCCACACATCCAACAACACTCCCTCCTCTCCCTCCACACATTCAACAACACATTCCCTCGTCTCCCTCCACACACTGAACAACACACTCCCTCCTCTCCCTCCACACACTCAACACTCTCTCTCCTCTCCCTCCACGCATTCAACAACACACACACTCCTCTCCCTTCACACACACTCAGCAACGCACTCCAACCAACCTCTCACCACTTCGTGAACGTGAGTACTGGACCGACCCTTCGCACTCAGTACCACACTCAAGTCACTGAACACTCCCTTCACACTCAACAACGCACTCGAACCTTCCTCAGCACAACACAATCTTGCCACCAGTACATTAGGAACCTAAGTCCCACAAGACATTGTATGAAGTCACCATAAAGTCAATATATGTTGAAGTCTTGCAACAGAAGCAGCAACAGATCTCGTGTCCTTAAAATGATTTTCACATTCTTATTGTCTCAACTTTGCCAATAATATATACAAAAAAAATAAGTACTTTCATGATTACATTAATGACACAACTTTGCCAATGATATATACAAAAAATAAGTACTTTCATGATTACTTTAATGACACAACTTTGCTAAAAATATTTTTTTTTTTTTTTTGCTTTGTCGCTGTCTCCCGCGTTTGCGAGGTAGCGCAAGGAAACAGACGAAAGAAATGGCCCAACCCACCCCCATACACATGTATATACATACGTCCACACACGCAAATATACATACCTACACAGCTTTCCATGGTTTACCCCAGACGCTTCACATGCCTTGATTCAATCCACTGACAGCACGTCAACCCCGGTATACCACATCGCTCCAATTCACTCTATTCCTTGCCCTCCTTTCACCCTCCTGCATGTTCAGGCCCCGATCACACAAAATCTTTTTCACTCCATCTTTCCACCTCCAATTTGGTCTCCCTCTTCTCCTCGTTCCCTCCACCTCCGACACATATATCCTCTTGGTCAATCTTTCCTCACTCATTCTCTCCATGTGACCAAACCATTTCAAAACACCCTCTTCTGCTCTCTCAACCACGCTCTTTTTATTTCCACACATCTCTCTTACCCTTACGTTACTTACTCGATCAAACCACCTCACACCACACATTGTCCTCAAACATCTCATTTCCAGCACATCCATCCTCCTGCGCACAACTCTATCCATAGCCCACGCCTCGCAACCATACAACATTGTTGGAACCACTATTCCTTCAAACATACCCAGTTTTGCTTTCCGAGATAATGTTCTCGACTTCCACACATTCTTCAAGGCTCCCAGAATTTTCGCCCCCTCCCCCACCCTATGATCCACTTCCGCTTCCATGTTTCCATCCGCTGCCAGATCCACTCCCAGATATCTAAAACACTTCACTTCCTCCAGTTTTTCTCCATTCAAACTCACCTCCCAATTGACTTGACCCTCAACCCTACTGTACCTAATAACCTTGCTCTTATTCACATTTACTCTTAACTTTCTTCTTTCACACACTTTACCAAACTCAGTCACCATCTTCTGCAGTTTCTCACATGAATCCGCCACCAGCGCTGTATCATCAGCGAACAACAACTGACTCACTTCCCAAGCTCTCTCATCCCCAACAAACTTCATCCTTGCCCCTCTTTCCAAGACTCTTGCATTCACCTCCCGAACAACCCCATCCATAAACAAATTAAACAACCATGGAGACATCACACACCCCTGCCGCAAACCTACATTCACTGAGAACCAATCACTTTCCTCTCTTCCTACACGTACACATGCCTTACATCCTTGATAAAAACTTTTCACTGCTTCTAACAACTTGCCTCCCACACCATATATTCTTAATACCTTCCACAGAGCATCTCTATCAACTCTATCATATGCCTTCGCCAGATCCATAAATGCTACATACAAATCCATTTGCTTTTCTAAGTATTTCTCACATACATTCTTCAAAGCAAACACCTGATCCACATATCCTCTACCACTTCTGAAACCACACTGCTCTTCCCCAATCTGATGCTCTGTACATGCCTTCACCCTCTCAATCAATACCCTCCCATACAATTTACCAGGAATACTCAACAAACTTATACCTCTGTAATTTGAGCACTCACTCTTGTCCCCTTTGCCTTTGTACAATGGCACTATGCACGCATTCCGCCAATCCTCAGGCACCTCACCATGAGTCATACATACAATAAATAACCTTACCAACCAGTCAACAATACAGTCACCCCCTTTTTTAATAAATTCCACTGCAATACCATCCAAACCTGCTGCCTTGCCGGCTTTCATCTTCCGCAAAGCTTTTACTACCTCTTCTCTGTTTACCAAATCATTTTCCCTAACCCTCGCACTTTGCACACCACCTCGACCAAAACACCCTATATCTGCCACTCTATCATCAAACACATTCAACAAACCTTCAAAATACTCACTCCATCTCCTCACATCACCACTACTTGTTATCACCTCCCCATTTGCGCCCTTCACTGAAGTTCCCATTTGTTCCCTTGTCTTTATGATTACTTTTATGATTACATTAATGACCAATTTCCTGTAACAACATACGCAGTTCTAACCTATCTGTTCCTGAGTTACACATATCTTAGTCTAAGCTGACGAGTTAACACATAGTTTAAGCTCAATAAGCTTTAGCAATTAAGCTGTCAGTAGCCATTACAGTCTTCAGAAAGCTGCAAACCATATCACAGCTTAACGAGCCATAATGTTGTCACAACAACTATGGTGGCAGTGTGCTAATATTGCCAACAACAACTGTGGTGGCAGTGTTGCTAATATTGCCAACAACAACTGTGGTGGCAGTGCGCCACATTCCACCACGCTCTCTACAATGTCCTTCCCTCAAAGGTGAGGTAGATTGTGGTCTCCCGCACCTCACACGAACACGTTAATGAGACATACACTCCACTCTCACTACACACACACACCCCCTACCATACACCACACCCTCACTACACACACACCCTACCATACACCCCACCCTCACTACACACACACACACACCCTACCATACACTCCACCCTCACTACACACACACACACACCCTACCATACACTCCACCCTCACTACACACACACACACACACCTTACCATACACCCCACCCTCACTACACACACTCCCTGGTGTAGAGAGGAAGACCCATCTGGACACAGGCCCCCCCTCTCTCAGGGTTCGGCTTCTACACCCACAGCTGACCAGTCCCTCAGCACCACCTGCGAGGAAGGGGGCTGTGGGGGTGGTGGCTTTCTGCTCACGAAGTGGACAATGGGTAAACAGAGAGAGAGAGAGAGAGAGAGAGAACTACTCCCTCCTCCCCAGCGTTCCCCAGTGACACACACACATCCACCGCATGAGATCCTCGGCTCAACGTTCACACTTAAACTGCTCTCCCACACAGCGCGGGGGCGCAACACCTCACCTCACCCTCTCCGCCACCCGTTGCCTCACACACCGCACGGGGCGCGACACCTCACCTCACCCTCTCCGCCACCCGTTGCCTCACACACCGCGCTGGGCACGACACCTCACCTCACCCCTCCGCCACCCGTTGCCTCACACACCGCGCTGGGCACGACACCTCACCTCACCCTCTCCGCCACCCGTTGCCTCACACACCGCGCTGGGCACGACACCTCACCTCACCCTCTCCGCCACCCGTTGCCTCACACACCGCGCGGGGGCACGACACCTCACCCTCTCCGCCACCCGTTGCCTCACACACCGCGCGGGGGCACGACACCTCACCCCTCCGCCACCCGTTGCCTCACACACCGCACGGGGCAAGACACCTCACCTCACCCTCTCCGCCACCCGTTGCCTCACACACCGCGCGGGGCGCGACACCTCACCTCACCCTCTCCGCCACCCGTTGCCTCACACACCGCGCTGGGAGCGACACCTCACCTCACCCTCTCCGCCACCCGTTGCCTCACACACCGCGCGGGGGCGACGCGACACCTCACCTCACCCTCTCCGCCACCCGTTGCCTCACACACCGCGCTGGGGCGCAACACCTCACCTCACCCCTCCGCCACCCGTTGCCTCACACACCGCGCTGGGGCGCAACTCCTCACCTCACCCCTCCGCCACCCGTTGCCTCACACACCTCGCTGGGAGCGACACCTCACCTCACCCCTCCGCCACCCGTTGCCTCACACACCGCGCTGGGGCGCAACACCTCACCTCACCCCTCCGCCACCCGTTGCCTCACACACCTCGCTGGGAGCGACACCTCACCTCACCTCACCCCTCCGCCACCCGTTGCCTCACACACCTCGCTGGGAGCGACACCTCACCTCACCCCTCCGCCACCCGTTGCCTCACACACCGCGCTGGGGCGCAACACCTCACCTCACCCCTCCGCCACCCGTTGCCTCACACACCTCGCTGGGAGCGACACCTCACCGCACCCTTCCGCCACCCGTTGCCTCACACACCGCTGAATCCAACGACTGTTTCCCTGACCCAGAATTGGAAAGGGAGGAGGAGGAGGAGGTAGGAGGGCCCCCTTTTCCCTTTCCGCCCCTTCTCTTTCGCTATCCTGCCACAGCTGGTCAGGTGCCAGAACCCACACCAAGAGAAACACGGCACACCCTCAGCTCGAGGGTCACCTGTCCTCCTCCGGGGTCGATATGATGACGCCCTTCCTCACTCCTCCTCAGACATGTTACCAGGATGACGCGATCTGAGTCGCCCTCCAAGTCTACCTGTGGACAGAAAACGAGAGGGGCCCCAAGTTCTCTCTCTCTCTCTCTCTCTCTCTCTCTCTCTCTCTCTCTCTCTCTCTCTCTCTCTCTCTCTCTCTCCCTGCAGCCGAAACACACGTATCACACAGCTCGGAAGTCAGAAGGGCGAAAGAAAAACCCCGTGGCTTCGAAGCTAATGAGCACTGCAAGAAAACACCTGCCCCAGGTCCTATGCGAAACAAACCTTCCCCCAGGTCACAGAAGGGTCCGGGGACGTGCCCTGGTAACCAAACCCCCAGCAAACATCCCCTCTCCAGGCCATAGGAGAGTCTGATGGATATGTCCTGGTAACCAGACTTTTATCAACGCCCTAGGTCACAGGAAGGCTTGGAGGGCGTGTCCTGGTGACCAAGTCCCAGTTGACGCCCTCCCCCAGGTCACAGGGGCGTCTGGTGGACGTGTCCTGGTAGCCAGACCCCAGCTAACCTCCCCTTCCTCTCCCCTAGGTCACAGGGGCGTCTGGTGGACGTGTCCTGGTAGCCAGACCCCAGCTAACCTCCCCCTTCATCTCCCCTAGGTCACAGGGGCGTCTGGTGGACGTGTCCTGGCAGCCAGACCCCAGCTAACCTCCCCCTCCTCTCCCCCAGGTTGCCAGTGGAGCTGGAGGACGTGTCCTGGCAGCCAGACCCCAGCTAACCTCCCCTTCCTCTCCCCCAGGTTGCCGGTGGGGTTGGAGGACGTGTCCGGCTACCCCCAGCTGTTCGCCGAGCTGCTGTCGGACCCCAGCTGGTCCCTGCAGGACCTGAGGAAGCTGGCGGGAGGCAACCTACTGAGGGTCATGCGGGAGGCTGAAAGGGTAGGTGTCTCTCCCTCCCTCCCTCTCCCTCACTCTCCCTAGGGCCTCACCCTCACCCGTATGTGTGTCATCACGCAGCCTCCACCAACCACATCGCCCAAGACCCTTCTGGCATTTTCCTCACCTCCTGCAGCATTACTGACCCTCGCCAGGGCTCCTGTAGAAGGGGTGTTGACCACCAAAGTGAGCCGTTCCCCTATTACCATATCAGTACAAACCACAACGCATTGTTTTTCTTCTTTTTCAACGGTGACGTAACAGCAGTTTTACGAAGGCTTCGTTAAAAACAAGATCGCTCAGGGTATCCAATTTATACAATTACGAGATCTTGTATACTAAGACCAATACACAGTTGTCTGTGTATGTTTACATACATATCCCGTAAACCTGGCACCACATCCAACCTCCTAATTCACTTACTGATCACCTCTTCCTCATAACAGACACATGATACAGGGTTTTCAAACATTGAGTATATGGGGGACTAAGGGCAAAAAAATCTCTAACCAAACTTTATAGCTGGGCCTTCAAAAGAGTCATTCATAAAAGTTCTATCTCCACAAAGCCCAACACTCTCCAACGCCTTTTCCGTCTCCCCAGGTCTAATCTTGGAGGTTATGTGCATCCAACCTCACACACTTCCACGAGAGAGTGAGCTCCTTTGTCGACAAAAAAGAAAACTGGGTAGACTGTACGTAACTAGACTTACAAAAAAGCATTTGACGCTAGGCACTAACGCCCTAGCAAGGCAGAGCGGGGAAGCCCTTTCATATACAGAAGACCCTCATCGCTACATCACAACACTACACGAACAATAACGAACATACATCGCTACATCACAACACTACACGAACAATAACGAACATACATCGCTACATCACAACACTACACGAACAATAACGAACATACATCGCTACATCACAACACTACACGAACAATAACGAACATACATCGCTACATCACAACACTACACGAACAATAACGAACATACATCGCTACATCACAACACTACACGAACAATAACGACATACATCGCTACATCATGCAAGCATTTGACAACCTCCACTCCGTAACAACGATCAACCCTCACCCCACCTTCGACGAGAACCATAGCCACACAAACACGCGACACACACATATGACAGTTTCTCCCGTCGTGAACTTCACCACAAGTGACCATGAACGGAGTGAACGAAACAGCGAGGAATCAGCGATTGCTTAAAGAAAAAATACTGAGTGGAATTACATTTTCTTGTCCCAGTCGTGGCCCAATCAGGCCTCCTGATTGTTTACAGACGTGGTCTACGATGATAAAACCACCCAATTCCTACACTCTGTCGCTAACGATCATGACAAGACTCGCGGGGTTCGAACCGAGTGAACCCCATCCACTCAGGGTTTCGGGGTGTCGAATGTGTTCACGTCAGCACCAAACTTGCTCATATCTTTCTCAAAATACTTTCTAACTCACATAGAATCACCATTTTTGCCCCAAATTTAGTCTTAAAAGCACGTCTAAAATGTTTCCTCAATAAACATTTATGAAATAATATACATTTCTATATAAATCAGAATGCACAATAATGACACGTTTAGCATACTATGTAGAAATTCTATATAAATCTTATATAATATTCATAGAAAACATATACATTCACGTATATCATCTATAAATTCCACCATAATCTAAGCATAGGTAAACAAATGAAGACAAACAAGAGGAAACAACACCATTTACGGACATCCGGAGTCTCGAACCCTCGTTCAACAACGCCACCTACGAACATCCGGGGTCTCGAACCCTCGTTCACTGGTTCACCGCCGACCTCAAAACATATCTACATGATTTCAACGAGAAATTGCTTACCTCGTCCGGGTCCTCTGACATCTTCGGTATATATTCCTGCAGACGAAGATACGTCTAGGCTTCCACTGGCTGGCCTCTGGTGACGTAAACTCGTCTCCAAGGTGGTGGCGTCACCACCCGAATGTTTACGGTGTTTTCAAATGTCTGTACACTAAACGGAGACGTTCTACGGTTATCAGTCATTGTCCTTTATGTCCACTGGTGTATAAACAGTTCTCACAACGTGACACTAGGGTAACACTGCCTAAAAACGGGCGCAAAACGGTATGTTAAACAGAGACACACACTGGCTACGTCCGCACGGTGAGGGAGCTGGACCACAGAGAATGTATTCAAGAAGTGTGACTCCCGAAGATAACTAGTGTGTGTCAAACAGTCGTCAAAAACTTACCACTAACGCCCTCTGAACGGTGGCTTGTGAAGGATCGTCTGAGAGAATGGTCATGGGTGAACTTAACTAAACTCCGATGGCCACATAACCTCATGTGTTTGACACATGATAAAGCACACATACACGTAGATTCTAAGAACAAGAATTAAACGAAAAGGAAAAACGAACACAAGACTAACAAATTAGTCAGTAATGGGAAGAGAAAAGAACACAGGCATACAGAGATAACAGAGAAAACACACATGCATGTAACGGTGTCTTAGAATGTATACATGTAAGTATAACAGGGAAAACGCACACTTAACAATAATAAACACACATACAGACATAACAGAGGTAAAGAACACGTCAACATAATCATAGATACATCAGATGTAAATGTTACTATAAAGATAAAAGACCGAAATAAGATATAATACGTTCTCCCGGAGTAGACATTAAACTTAGATTTGTTGCTACGAAAAGATCAATGGTTTCCATGTACACCTAAACACATTACTTTATCCTAGGTTATGTAAGGCTGGGCTGTGTTAGGTTATGTAACCCTGGGCTGTGTTAGGTTATGTAACCCTGGGCTGTGTTAGGTTAGGTAAGGCTGGGCTGTGTTAGGTTAGGTAAGGCTGGGCTGTGTTAGGTTATATAAGGCTGGGCTGTGTTAGGTTAAGTAAGGCTGGGCTGTGTTAGGTTATGTAACCCTGGGCTGTGTTAGGTTAGGTAAGGCTGGGCTGTTTTAGGTTATGTAACCCTGGGCTTTGTTAGGTTAGGTAAGGCTGGGCTGTGTTAGGTTAGGTAAGGCTGGGCTGTGTTAGGTCAGGTAAGACTGGGCTGTGTTAGGTTAGGTAAGGCTGGGCTGTGTTAGGTCAGGTAAGGCTGGGCTGCGTTAGGTCAGGTAAGGCTGGGCTGTGTTAGGTCAGGTAAGACTGGGCTGTGTTAGGTTAGGTAAGGCTGGGCTGTGTTAGGTTAGGTAAGACTGGGCTGTGTTAGGTTAGGTAAGGCTGGGCTGTGTTAGGTCAGGTAAGGCTGGGCTGCGTTAGGTCAGGTAAGGCTGGGCTGTGTTAGGTCAGGTAAGACTGGGCTGTGTTAGGTTAGGTAAGGCTGGGCTGTGTTAGGTTAGGTAAGGCTGGGCTGTGTTAGGTTAGGTAAGGCTGGGCTGTGTTAGGTCAGGTAAGACTGGGCTGTGTTAGGTCAGGTCAGGCTGGGCTGTGTTAGGTCAGGTAAGACTGGGCTGTGTTAGGTTAGGTAAGGCTGGGTTGTGTTAGGTTAGGTAAGGCTGGGTTATGTTAGGTTAGGTAAGGCTGAGCTGTGTTAGGTCAGGTAAGGCTGGGCTGTGTTAGGTAAGGCTGGGCTGTGTTAGGTAAGGCTGGGCTGAGTTAGGTTAGGTAAGGCTAGGTTAGGTAGACCCTCTTCCTCACACCTAAAGATAGATAGATTGATGGATAGATAGATTGATAGATAGACAGATACATAGATAGATAGATATTTCTAAGGTACACTCAGCATGACAAGCTGAGGTCAGCTTTTAATGCTGGTTTCGACCTCAATAATTGCTATGCCTCCCATCTGTCGGCAGCATTAACCCCCCCCCCAGCATATCTCCCCAAGTGGAGGTCAGCATGAAGGTTGACGGCACAGATAAGAGTGCAGGATTAAAAGATACAGCATTAAAAGGTGTAGCATTAAAAGGTACAACATTAAAAGGAGCAGCATTAAAAGGTGCAGCATTAAAAGGTACATCATTAAAAGGTGCAGCATTAGAAGGTAATGCATTAAAAGATACAGCATTATAAGGTACAGCATTAAAAGGTACAGCATTAAAAGGTGCAGCATTAGAAGGTAATGCATTAAAAGGTACAGCATTAGAAGCTACAGCATTAAAAGATACAGCATTAAAAGGCACAGCATTAAAAGGTACAGCATTAAAAGGTGCAGCATTAGAAGGTAATGCATTAAAAGGTACAGCATTAGAAGGTAATGCATTAAAAGGTACAGCATTAAAAGGTGCAGCATTAGAAGGTAATGCATTAAAAGGTACAGCATTAGAAGGTAATGCATTAAAAGGTGCAGCATTAGAAGGTAATGCATTAAAAGATACAGCATTATAAGGTACAGCATTAAAAGGTACAGCATTAAAAGATGCAGCGTTTAAAGGTGCAGCATTGAAAGGTACAGCGTTTAAAGGTGCAGCATTAAAAGGTGCAGCATTAAAAGGTGCAGCATTAGAAGGTAATGCATTAAAAGGAACAGCATTAGAAGTTACAGCATTAAAAGGTACAGCATTAAAAGGTGCAGCATTAGAAGGTGATGCATTAAAAGGTACAGCATTAGAAGTTACAGCATTAAAAGGTACAGCATTAGAAGTTACAGCATTAAAAGGTACAGCATTAAAAGGTACAGCATTAAAAGGTGCAGCATTAGAAGGTACAGTATTAAAAGGTACAGCATTAAAAGGTACAGCATTAAAAGGTGCAGCATTAGAAGGTACAGTATTAAAAGGTACAGCATTAAAAGGTACAGCATTAAAAGGTGCAGCATTAGAAGGTACAGAATTGTCCTCTCGGCCACGCTGGGGGGTGTGGGTCATTATGTGCGTGGTCAGCTACTGGAATTACACTCCCGTTATGTATGAGAATCTAGTCACGTACTCCAGGGCAACACACACACACACACACACACACACACACACACACACACACACACACACACACACACACACATATAAGGCCAGGTCATTACGCGGGGGGGGGGGGGGAGGGTCACACAGGACGCCGCATTACCATAATTAAGGAGACAATTAAGGAGTATTCCCAGGTCTTGCTGTGTAATGTTTCCCTCTGTGACCGTTTAACACTCTCTCTCTCTCTCTCTCTCTCTCTCTCTCTCTCTCTCTCTCTCTCTCTCTCTCTCTCTCTCTCTCTCTCTCTCTCTCTCTCTCTCTCTGTTAGATATGCAAATGTCGGCGTTACCGGACTCCCTTTTTTTTCTTTTTTTTTTTTGCGAGGCTGCCTTATGGCAGCACCGTTTCGTTGTCAAAGAACTTGTGACCCCAAAGGATCCTATATTCCCCTGCTACTGGAAGCAACGCAGCCTTGCCTCTAAAGGAGCCTTTAGGAAGAGGACTCATTCATAGATTCTAAGTAGATAGATAGGGAAATTAGGAGTAGATAGATAGATATAGCTGCTACTCGGAGAGATATACCAAATACATTCGAATTAACTTGATTCGTTGAGACATCAGTGACCACAACCATTATGTGGTGTAGCATTGCTGACCATGACGCATTCACAAGCCACTAGGATTCGAACCCCGCACAGGTTGGAGTGACTATCAGAAATCAGTGTTGACAGAGCTAACCTGGGTCTTAATCCAGGGTTACATAAAGGTGAAACTGTGTTGACAGCACTAACCTGGGTCTTAATCCAGGGTTACATAAAGGTTAAACTGTGTTCACAGTACTAACGTGGGTCTTAATCCAGGGTTACATAAAGGTTAAACTGTGTTCACAGTACTAACCTGGGTCTTAATCCAGGGTTACATAAAGGTTAAACTGTGTTCACAGTACTAACCTGGGTCTTAATCCAGGGTTACATAAAGGTTAAACTGTATTGAAACTGAATTACATTCATCAGTGCTCCAAGCACGGGTGCAAATTACCTTGTGCTCTGTTATCACATCTGAATTACATTTTTCCTTCCTTGTTTTAAGGTAATTACATACTATCTTATAGTCTCGTGTTACATAAGTAAACAAATGATTGGTTACACTGAAAAAGAACCTGAATTCCACTACTTTGAATTGTTTATTGAATTGTTTATCTGCATCGATTACTTCAGACACCATACAGCAGAACAAGTTATCTTCATCTCACTTGCACCACCACAAATTATTAATAAGAATATATACAAACACGAAACAGCCACAATAATCGTAAATTGTCTGGAGTAAATGGCCCAAAATTGGCCATTTGTTCTTGGGCGAAGCAAAAGGCGAAAGATTAACAACAGCGAAGCCATTTACTTATTGGGAGGAGTAATGCACTCATCTGCCTGGGGACTCACACACACGCTAATGATGCCCCATGGATGAATAAGGTGAGTAATGAGGGGTATGGTGAGTAATGAGGGACAGGTGAGTAATGAGGGGTATGGTGAGTAATGAGGGACAGGTGAGTAATGAGGGGTATGGTGAGTAATGAGGGACAGGTGAGTAATGAGGGGTATGGTGAGTAATGAGGGACAGGTGAGTAATGAGGGGTATGGTGAGTAA
>NC_092263.1:3381414-3468914 GCF_036320965.1 Panulirus ornatus | reverse complement strand
CAAAGAAGACTTCGATTGTTCCAGGTGATCAAAGGAGATTTCGACGAGTACGCCAGGTGATGAAGGAAGACCTCGAATGCTCCAAGTGATCGGAGAAGACTTCGATGACTGCTCCAGGTGGTCAGCGAAGACTTCGACTGCTCTACTGCCTTTCATACGAAGCCAAAACAATATGTTGGTTATGGCTTGGGCTATTATTGACTTTGCCGACTCTGAGATTGAACGAAGAAGAGAAGAAACGAATTAGATAAAGGATAAAAACAGAAAAGAGGAGTTTGCAGTTCCTTAAGTGAGTTAGTGATGAAATCAAACATTTTATGAAAGAATGACATTGTCAGTGGAAACCAGTGTGTTGAACCTGAAAATAAGGAAAAGGATTTGCACTCACTCCAGCCAATTTCACCAGTTGATGACAGCGTTAGACAGGACTGAATGAGGTCATTCCATAGTCAAGGGAGAATGAAAAATAATTAGACTGTAGAAAGAAAAAAAAGCAAGTAATGCAAATAAAGGAATACTTTATGTATCAAATAATCTGCCATAATCGTTAAGATACTATAGGGATTTGGGCCACGTACAAGATAAACAAAGGTACGTCACGAAAAAAAGATAACCATATACAGGTTCTCCTAATCCCAT
This sequence comes from Panulirus ornatus, assembly GCF_036320965.1. Classification (NCBI taxonomy): domain Eukaryota; kingdom Metazoa; phylum Arthropoda; class Malacostraca; order Decapoda; family Palinuridae; genus Panulirus; species Panulirus ornatus. Next base: position 3,468,275 of record NC_092263.1, on the reverse strand, counting down.
TAATTTTCTTCTATTTTCTGTTAATTAAGTAGAGGAAGAACGGAAGACAAACTTATTTTAATGATACATTTCTCATGACCATTTCCAGAACGAATATAAAGTTCACGTGTGTCACAGCTGAGGCTGAAGCTGCTGAGGGAAGTGGGAGAGGAAAAACAGATGTTTAACGGTGGGAAAAACTCATCCAGGTATCTGTTGAAGACCACATGGAACAGGCGTTGCTTAACCTGTTGGCCAGAATGAGTGAGAGATAGGCAGGGAGAGCCACGCCAGTGAGAGTAGGAGTAAACATATTCAGATCTGACACCATCACTTGCTGGCACGAGACAATAGGAGATGATGTCTCTTTCCCAAAGGCATTGGTTTTGCAGGCCTTCTTTGTATATATATATATATATATATATATATATATATATATATATATATATATATATATATATATATATATATATATATATATACACATGTAATTGTATATGAGAATTACTCATTATAGAAACCTCTCTTATTTCTAAGCTCTAGAGGCAATGATATTGCACGTAGGCATTGTAATACAACGGGATTTAGAACACTTATTGTATATACCAAAGGGAATGAAAGAGGCACATATTTTCTGATGTAAACACCGACCATAACCCAAGCACAAAGACAGAGTTAGAGATACAGTAGTCAATACGCAGCTTACAGGTAATATCACACAGAGATTATGAAGCTTATGATTAGAGGTGACACGATGTTTGTTGGAATCTAGACGTTCACTTTTGAAAACATTATTTGAACGATGATTATTGATTTAAGAGGGGAGAAAAAGATAAGAGGTTTGGTGGCAATGATACCTGCACGTGGAATATATATATGTATATATATATATATATATATATATATATATATATATATATATATATATATATATATATATATATATATATATATATATCACGTGTATGTGTTGAGAATTTTTTGATCGAAATGTCTGGGTAAAGTTGTTGAAAATAAATCATTTCCCATAATTATGTAATTTTTCTTACCCTCAGCCAAGTCTATGAGAGACATAATGACAAGATCCACATAGTAAAAGAAGGAAAACCTTCACCACAGATGAAAGACGAAGAGAAATGAAAGAAATGGGGGAGGGGAATGAAGGAAGTGAACAAAATACATGAAATGTAAATAATTTGTATGGGGAAGACGAAAAGTTCAGATACATGATCGTAAATGGGATTTTCAGGAAGATTACAAAAGAAATAAGACAATAAAAGCAATCAATTAATGAAATGACATTAGTGAAAAACATAAACCAAAATAAAGTAATCCAAAAATTTATGGAGATTTTTTTGAAAAACTGGAAAAATAAACCTTAGTTTTGTCCAATAAAATATTAAAAAGAAAAAAACGTTCGTTTTAAGCTTTAGAAACGATGATTCATCATTGTTAATTAGGAACAATTAATTATTTCATATCAAGAAAATACAATTATCACCTCAATCATATACCAGGTTTGTATCATACAAGAATACAATATACCCATCATACATCCTCCTATACCAGGTTTGTATCATACAAGAATACAATATACCCATCATACAGCCTCCTATAAAAGGTCTGTATCATCCTAAGGATCTATATCCCCATCATACAGCCTCCTGTACCAGGTCTGTATCATCCTAGAGATCAACCTACCCATCATACAGCCTCCTGTACTAGATCTGTATCATCCTAGGGATCAACCTACCCATCATACAGCCTTCTGTACCAGGTCTGTATCATCCTAGAGATCAATATGCCCATCATACAGCCTCCTGTACCAGGTCTGTATCATCCTAGAGATCAACCTACCCATCATACAGCCTCCTGTACTAGATCTGTATCATCCTAGGGATCAACCTACCCATCATACAGCCTTCTGTACCAGGTCTGTATCATCCTAGAGATCAATATGCCCATCATACAGCCTCCTGTAACAGGTCTGTATCATCCTAGAGATCAACCTACCCATCATACAGCCTCCTGTACTAGATCTGTATCATCCTAGGGATCAACCTACCCATCATACAGCCTCCTGTACCAGATCTGTATCATCCTAGGGATCAACCTACCCATCATACAGCCTCCTGTACCAGGTCTGTATCATCCTAGAGATCAACCTACCCATCATACAGCCTCCTGTACCAGGTCTGTATCATCCTAGAGATCAACCTACCCATCATACAGCCTCCTGTACCAGGTCTGTATCATCCTAGGGATCAACCTACCCATCATACAGCCCAACAGAAGCAGCACTTCCATATAAAGTGTCCTGACGAAGGGTGGGTCAATGCCCCTTGTGGAGGAGGGACCAGACGGGGCGGGGCCTTCGACAACGTGCCTGACGGAGAGGGGGAGTTAGGGCGCCCCACGGAGGGCTCACACAGGCTGGACTCCGGCAACTCACGCCCATCTGGGAGCCAAGTTGTTCCCTCCAACTTCAGACGAGTTCTCACTACGCCTTCCTCATTATACTGCAGGAGCCTCATATATAACAGGCTATCATCAGCTACCTTGTACTTCCTCAAGGTCTATATGTTCCACGTATATATATATATATATATATATATATATATATATATATATATATATATATATATATATATATATAATCTTTCTTTTTCTTTCATACTATTCGTCGTTTCCCGCATTAGCAAGTCAGCGTTAAGAACAGAGGACTGGGCCTTAGAGGGAATATCCTCACCTGGCCCCCTTCTCTGTTCCTTCTTTTGGAAAATTACAAAAAAAAGAGAGGGAAGGATTTCCAGCCCCCCGCTCCCTTCCCCTTTAGTCGCCTTCTACGACACGCAGGGAATACGTGAGAAGTATTCTTTCTCCCCTATCCCCAGGGATTATATATATATATATATATATATATATATATATATATATATATATATATATATATATATATATATATATTGGAAAGGATCACAATTTTGCGCGTGATCAAGATATTCCTATGAGTCCACGGGGAAAATGAAACACGATAAGTTCCCAAGTGCACTTTCTTGTAATAATCACATCATCAGGGGAGACACAAGAGAGGAATGTAACAGTCAGTTGATATGCAACGAAGAGACGTAGCTAGGACGCCATTTTATAATATTTTTTCGCTGTCTCCCGCGTTAGCGAGGTAGCGCAAGGAAACAAACGAAAGAATGGCCGAACCCACCCACATACACATGTATATATATATACACGCCCACACACGCAAATATATATACCTATACATTTCAATCTATATATGCATATACATACACAGACTTATACATATATACATATGTACATATTCATGCTTGCTGCCTTCTATTTCCGTCGCCACCCCGCCACACATGAAATGACAACCCCCTCCCCTCGCATGTGCGCGAGGTAGCGCTAGGAAAAGACAACAAAGGCCACATTCGTTCACACTCAGTCTCTAGCTGTCATTTATAATGCACCGAAACCACAGCTCCTTTTCCACATCCAAGCCCACAAAGACAAAAATCAACCACAAAAAAATTGTAGCTAACTGTATTGTAAGCAGGAAATAGCATGTGAAATACGACAGTGAAAGGACACAATCATTACGTGTTTTTAAGAATCATCAATGTTTATAATGAATGATATAAAGCGACGTCATTCGGAATACAGTCCATTATATTTCTGTGCAACGTTGCTTATGGCCAGGGGTTAGAATCATGCGTATTGGAACTTGACGAAGGCAGAGAAAGACAACACGTGACATCATTATTGTGTCTTTTGTCCATTGTAAAGAGAGACAGTTTTATATATTAGGGCTGTGTCGTCTTATGCTGACCACAGAGGTGTTGACCAAGACTGGCCACAGAAGAGGTGGCCAAGACATCCTGGATGTGCTTCGTGTCTGGGGAGTCGTGGCCACCGGGGAAGTGTAGTGGCCCTGAGGTATGGGGAGTGGTGGCCACCGGGGAAGTATAGTGGCCCTATGGCTCTGAGGTATGGGGAGTGGTGGCCACCGGGAAGTGTAGTGGCCCTGAGGTATGGGGAGTGGTAGGCCACCGGGGAAGTGTAGTGGCCCTGTGGCCCTGAGGTATGGGGAGTCGTGGCCACAGGGGAAGTGTAGTGGCCCTGTGGCCCTGAGGTATGGGGAGTGGTGGCCACCGGGGAAGTGTAGTGGCCCTGTGGCCCTGAGGTATGGGGAGTGGTAGGCCACCGGGGAAGTGTAGTGGCCCCGTGCCCCTGAGGTATGGAGAGTGGTGGCCACCGGGGAAGTGTAGTGGCCCCGTGGCCCTGAGGCAGAGTTGGCCGATATCATGTGCAAGGAGTGACACAAGACCTGTGAGGCACCAGGAGGACGCGATCAACGGGCCACAGTGTCAGACTGGGAGCTTCCAGCAAGGGTGGGCCTCTCTTGTCATGAGGGAGAAGGTAGGGAGTCGTGTTCCAGGGAGATGATCCAGGGAGGAACTCCATGGGAGCGTTTCTGGTCCCAAGGGAGACGGTAATTGGTCGTGTTCCAGGGAGATGATAGAGGGAGGAAGTCCATGGGAGCGTCTCTGGTCCCAAGGGAGATGGTAATTAGACTTAGTCCAAGGAGGTGAGAGAGAGAGAGAGGCATTCCAAGAGGGTTCCTCTGGTCATGATGGTCATACGAATACAGAGGCGAGGGTATGCAGGATATGATACGAGATATAATACAATATAGTAACTTAGATATAATACCATATAACGATATAGATATAATTAAACCCATGACCCGTATTATGATTTCCCCTGACTGCAATAAGCAGCCATCATGGTATTCCCTTTTATTATACATAATCTTAATTCCATCATTCACAGCTCCTTCCTTCCTCGGTGTCTTGTTCCAAAGTCGCTCCACCATGCATATTACCGACCATCCCTCAGTCTTTCACCTAATTCGCACACGAACAGTTCAAAACAGGAGACGAAAACTGCTAACAAAATCAGCAACACTGACTAGTGTTTCAGGTGGGAATTCTAGTATATATATATATATCTCGAAGGTGTTGGATCCTATACAGGGAAGAGGGGCAGTGTGAGTAGCGCTGATGATCACTTGTTGATCCTACATGTCTGATCCTCCAAAAGGGAACTGAGAACCCTTGTGAACCAGCCCATTTCTCCTCCCAAGGGCACCGGGGAACCAGCCTACATCATTGCAGGGCTGTGGCTAGAGGACCCCCCACAGCTCGGCTTAAACCAACTCACACAAAAGGTACCACATATGTCTGTACTGGTTCCTCCTCCTGTAACTCAGACTGGTGTTCAAAGACGATAGATGTACAGACAGGAATCTATCTATGTGTTTATTCCTTTCCAGTTGCTCGATCAATCCAGTCTGGGTCTATCGGCCTGAGGAGACACGTCAAGACTGAGCGACACAAATTTCAGGGACTATTTTTGACATCTGACAGTGGTACCTGGATGTCAAGCCGCCCCCGCCCCCCCAGTTTGACCCCAGTTTGACATCATCATCTACGCTCCTGGTCGCCAAGATCAGTCAAGAAGACTCTGTCGCCTCTCAGCAAGTAACACAACACGTGACGTGAACACACATGAACGTCCCTTCTATAGCTGACGCTGAGGTGGAGGGCTTGGCCACCTGTGACAGGGGTGGGTTGGAACACGTAGGCTTCAACATGTATAACTAGCAGGGGTTTGACAACTCCATTGGCAGGAATTTGATGACTCCTTGGCAGGGGTTTAACGCCTCCTTGGCAGGGGTTTGACGACTTCTTGGCAGGGGTTTGACGACTCCTTGGCAGGGGTTTGACGCTCCCTTGGCAGGGGTTTGACGCTCCCTTGGCAGGGGTTTGACGACTCCTTGGCAGGGGTTTGACGCTCCCTTGGCAGGGGTTTGATAGTGTTTCTTTGCTGGGAACTTGAACCTACGTCTACCCGAGATAGCTTGAACTTTTCTCCCTTACTGAAGGAGTTTGAACTTACGTCCACTGGCGAGGGAGTTAACCCGCCTCCCTCAGCAGGGATTGAAACAACTCTCTTAGGTAAAGACCTGATTCTCCTGCCTTTCGATGGGGTCTGCACCTCTATCCCCATGACTGGGGCTTGAACCCATGTGACAGAGAATCTGTGAGCTTATGAGAGGCGTATCTCCAGATTATCTCGCAACCAGAGATGATGGAAAGGCTTAAGATAAAGATAGAAAATAAATAATGATTTAAGAGAAAGAAAGAAAGAAAGTCCATCATGAGGGAAATGAATGAGGTTTATGAGGTCCATAATACACAAGAGGTTCTTCTCTTTCTCCTGTGGACGAAGAAGATCTTGCATGAATACCGTATGAAATCATAAGCAGGTGTTTGGGCGAGGAGTAGAGAGAGGATCATACAGTAGTCTGGAAGTAAGTGATTCTTCATCCTGGGCAATAGTCATCCTCGTATGAAACTTCTTTGGTTGATTGGCTGGTTGGTTGGTTGATTGGTTGGATCGTTGGTTGGTTGGTTGATTAGTTGGGTGGTTCGTTGGTTAGTTGGTTGGTTTGTTGGTTGGTTGGCTGGTTGGTTGGTTGGTTGGTTGGTTGGTTGGTTGGTTGGTTGGTTGGTTGTAGTTGGGTGGTTCGTTGGTTAGTTGGTTGGTTTGTTGGTTGGTTAGCTGGTTGGTTGGTTGCCTGGTTGGTTGGTTCGTTAGCTGGTTGGTTGTTGGTTGTGTGGTTGGTTGGCTAGTTGTGTGGTTGGTTGTTGATTGATTGGTTGGATGGGTGGGTTTAAGGACTAACAACTGCCAGGGGTCACTAAGGCCGTCAACTTCAAGCTACAACTTCCACCAACAACCGAAATATAATCTTTCAGTCAGTGTTACTAAAGGTTGTGAGCAAAGTTGAGTGTCTGTTGTCTGTTCTGGCACTTACCATGAGTGCCAGTGCCACTCCTCCCAGTACTGCCGTTCACCTCGGCATTCCCCAGTACCTCCCTGGAATAGTTGGGGGACACCCTCTGGTCCAGTCGAACTCGTCAAGTTTTCCAGTGCCTTCCTGGAAGAGTGGAGGACACCCTCTGGTCCAGTCGACTTTGTCAGTTCGTTCCAGTATCTCCCTGAAGGAGTAGGAAACACACTCTAGTCCAATCGAAGACGTCAGGTCCTCCAGGACCTCCCTGGAAGAGTGAAAGACACCCTTTGGTCCAGTTGAACATGTCTGGTCGTTCCAGTACCTCCCTGGAAGAGTGAGGGACACCCTCTGGTCTAGTCGAACATGTCAGGCCGTCCCAGTACCTCCCTGGAAGAGTGGGGACACCCTCTGGTCCAGTCGTAATTGTCAAATCCTTCCAGTACCTCCCTCGAAAAGTGGAGGATATCCTCTGGTCCAGTTGAACTTGTCAGATCCTTCCAGTAGCTCCCTGGAAGAGTGGGAGACATCCTCTGGTCCAGTTGAACATGTCAGGTCGTTCTAGTACCTCCCTGGAATAGTGAAGGACACCATCTGGTCCAGTTGAACATGTCTAGTCGTTCCAGTACCTCCCTGGAAGAGTGGGGGGACACTCCCTTTCTCATTCGAACTCATCAGGTCGTTTCAGTACCTCTCTAGAAGAGTGGGAGACACCCTCTGGTCCAGTTGAACATGTTAGGTCCTTCCAGTACCTCCCTGAAAGAGTGGAGGGACATCCTCTGGTCCAGTCGAATTTGTCTGGTCCTTCCAGTACCTTCCTGGAAGAGTGGGGGACACCCTCTGGTCCAGTCGAACATATCAGGTCGTCAGCCTCAATATATCAACTCCCCCCAACCCCCTTGCGTCTACCCTCCTGAGGCATGACAAAGATGCGTTCCAGGAATTTAATATTGCAGCTGGACTGGTGAAGCCAGGTAAACCCTTCCAGGATGTTCCACAATGCCGCTGGAATACTGGAATTATGGAAGATATGAAGGCGACAGACTTCGGTCTGGAGTTCTTATGGAAAGAAGATAAAAATTACACTCGAAGGAACGCATGGAATTTTTAACTGATGAGAGAGAGAGAGAGAGAGAGAGAGAGAGAGAGAGAGAGAGAGAGAGAGAGAGAGAGAGAGAGAGAGAGAGAGAGAGAGAGAGAGAGATTTCCGTTTTCTACTCCCAGGGTTGAAGAAGGGGTAACTTCCTAAGACAAAGAGTTCACTTGACCGCAGCTTATAAGTTTTGAAATTAGCTTGATATCAAAAACGACCCGCTCTTTGAAAAATACGTCGTTAAAAGATCAACCAGAAGCCATGACATGTAATTAAGGAGAACACTTGTTAGAAAAGACGTACGCAAGAACTTTTATAGTATAAGACTAGTTAATGAATGGCATAATAATGCTGACAGCATAACATAATATGTGGACAAAATATGATATGGAGGCCCCATGAGTATGAAACTCCTCCCCCGCTCCCCCGCCCTCAACCAACCAGCCCCTAGCGTACAGTACAAACAGGTAATCACATGACGGTAATAACCTCCGTTGTCTAACAGTCCAGCAGGTTCCAACAGCTCAACAGTACAAAAACAGAAGATATTAACCGCATCCTCAGCAAGGCCTCTAACCTGGCCTCTCAAAGCCCCACTTGTGCCACTATTCTGCTCGCACATCACATGTCCGGTTCATTCCACTCAGGACCAGTTTGTGTTTTGATTTCCCACCTCTGTTTCATTCCACTGTGGACCGCAGTCGTGCGTACGTCACTGGGAAAACTAAATCAAACCACATGGGTCTTTATGCCCTTGAGTAAATACATGGTCTTACCTTTGTCTGCATCCTTGAGTAAGGTCAAAACAATGCAGTATAACACAATACTAGCCATTCATTTACGTAAAGAAATAAGATGAAATGAGATCTTATGGAGGCTAGTATCATGTCTTAATGTAAACTGATTCGTTCCTCCTGTGAAATACAGTGGAACAGAAACGATATGAGATATCAGCATTGGGTGTGGGGAAAAAATATACATCCTTATTCATCACGAAGAAAGTTAAACCTGGACAGAGAGAGAGGAGAGAGAGAGAGAGAGAGAGAGAGAGAGAGAGAGAGAGAGAGAGAGAGAGAGAGAGAGAGAGCTAGCTAGCTAGCTCTCCTCCTTCCCTGATGTGTAACTCGACCCTCAGCCAATAGGACACAAAAGAATTGAACTGCTACCGGAGATTGAGGGATGGAGGTGGGTAAGTGGGTGGTTGAGGGATGGAGGTGGGTAAGTGTGTGTTTGAGGGAGGGAGGTTAGAGGGGGCTTGGAAGGGGGTGTAGGAAAGCCACTTAAACACTTTACCTTCACTTTAATCCCGAGGTTACTTAACCAAGTCGTTCGAGTGAGGTGTTTCACCACCGTCTTGTAAGTGAAAAGTGTTTTAAGTTTTAATAGTGGCGGGCCAGTGGGCCTTCACGAAACTTTGCTCCTTGAGCAATAACTTAGAAACTGTAGGAAGGGTTAGAGTGGTATAGCCAGACCTATATAGCACATATATAGAAATACATTGTTATAGAGGAAATAAACAAGGGGAATATATAACAAAATACGTGGGTAACTTTCTATGTCACAGGAGATAGATAAGAACAGAGCAGATGTAGAAGTACTTTGATAAAACAGATAAATCAGAGGAGTATATAAGAAATATCCCTGGGGATAAGGGAGAAAGAATACTTCCCACGTATTCCCTGCGTGTCGTAGAAGGCGACTAAAAGGGGAGGGAGCGGGGGGCTGGAAATCCTCCCCTCTTTTCTTTTTTTTCTTTTTTTTCAAAAGAAGGAACAGAGAAGGGGGCCAGGTGAGGATATTCCCTCAAAGGCCCAGTCCTCTGTTCTTAGTGCTACCTCGCTAACGCGGGAAATGGCGAATAGTTTGAATGAAAATGAATGAATGAAAATGATATAAGAAATAATGTAAGGCTATATAGGCTTCAAGATATAAGTTGATTTGCTGATAACAATGAAGAAAGATAAAACACGATAAGGACTTATCTCATTTTTCCTTTGTGGTTATCAGTAAATGCTACACAACTCGAATCACTGTGACCTACTGAAATGTATTAGTTAGATATACCGTAGATATGGAGATAACATATCACAGGAGATATATAAGAGTAGAACAGATATAGAAATACTCTGATATAGCAGATAGATCAGAGGAGTATGGAAGAAATATAGATAAGGCTATATAGGCTTTAAATTTGCGCCTCTCACCTTGGAAGAGAGAAGAGTTAGGGGTGACCTGATGACAGCCTTTAAGGTTTAAGAAACAGATCGAAAACGAGGACAGTGAACTGTTCTACGAGACAAGGACAGTGAACAGTTCTTCGAGATGAAAACAGTGAACAGATGGGGACCCACAAGTGTACAACTCCCTCCCCGTACAGTACAAATAGGTAATTACTCATAGGTGATAATTACACACACACACACACACACACACACACACACACACACACACACACATGCAGACATGCACACTAACCTAAGCCAGGTACTCAATCATCGAACAGACCCAGAGAATAAGCACCTGGGTTGGGTGTGGGTCGACTGCCACAACCATCTGGTCTATTATCCCTACATTCTTTTATGATAAATATATCACTGCGAGGCTCAGTGATTCTTTCTATATTCTTTATTCTATATTCTTTTTATTTCGCTATCTCTTTGTCCTGTTCCATTTGGTTCATCATTTCCTCTTCCTCTGATCTTTCATTTCGCTCACCGTCACTCGATCATTATCCTAACCCTCACTTCGCCTTATGTTCTCAATCACGTCTTTTCTGGTCAGCTTTAGAGATGGAAGGAAAACAAGAACGTATCTGGAGGACGCAATCCTTTAACTGCTCTTCTCATAGACATTTTACAGCATTGACCCACAACTAAGGCGTTCCAGGAATGAGAACGGATTGCCAGCACATCCAGACATGCTTTTACTGATCATCAGTCTGGCCTTCCCTGGGCTAAGGGCAACACATTGTCATCCCTTACAAAACGAGGATAATAGACTGTGTCTCCGCTGCCTGTACAGCTTCACAGTGTGTCCGCTTCATGTTAACTGTCTCCTGAACTCCATTTGATGTGCTATATAAACGTTAGCTACATGTACACTCCGTCTGTTATATCCTCAACAGAAGCTAAGTTAACAGTGACCCTGTTGGCTAATAGGGTCTCTGTATTGTACCTTTGTTCTATTCCATGATTTCTGTTGGACTTCTGTTGCCTCTGTGCACACAGAACTCCAGGTACTTCCATGAAGACATGCAATTAAAGTTGTTTCTCGCCTGCCACACGCTCTGTCTGTGATGCCTGGTTGTTCAACAAGGTGGATGTTGTTAGAGCCGAGCGGTACAGCTGGTTGGCTGTTAAGACTGTCTGTGATGGATGGGTTTTACAGACTCATACAGCAAAAGACCACTGGGTCAACTAGAAGCTGTTTGTAACGGTGGAAGAAATGAGGGACTCAGGGATGAATGTGCTATGTGGAGCAATTTGTCACTATGTCCATCTTTGAACATATCTATGGCTCTCCTTTCAACTGATTTGATTGGTATATCATTCCTTCTGTTAACAGTTCTGTTGGGAAAGAAGGACTTCACCTCACTCGAAGTAATACATTTCCATACGAAGCTTAAAGCCATTATTACAAGTGAAATCACACTAATTCAGCAATGAACAACTAGTTACATCAAGACTGTCAGAGCCATAGACAACTCTGACTACCTGTATTAGATCACCTCTTAACCTTCTCTTTTCTGACCTAATGTGTTTAACTCGTCTAATGAGATAACCCACAAGAAGGTCTACTGTGGTTCGAGTCCTATCTATGTGTACCTTGCCACCTGTGTGTACCTCGTCCATCAGTGTGTGTGTGTCCACGTCAGCTTCCAGCTGGAGACATTCATGTCTGTCGTTGCTTCATTTCCCAACTTAGTATCATTCGTGAAGTTTGATGTCTCACAGTGTAGCCTATCATCAGCGCGACGGATAAGACACTGACCATTAACCCCATGAGGGTGTAACAAGGTCTCTGGACTACCCAGCAGCAGATTGTAGTGCCATCCAGACTTCTAACCAGTCACCAAGCCCAGGAAAAAAAAATGGACCCTTCCCAAGCGATGAGTATACGACTCTTGGGTATAAATGGCATCACCTTTGACCTGAACCCTTTTAGGTCAGGTCAGACGCCAAGTCCTCTCACCCAAGGGTCGCAGCTTCGTACTTGAGGGTCGTACCGTCGTGCTCGAGGGTCGTGCTACTCTGTTCAAGAGGTTAATGATTCGACCAAATGATTCGAGACCGCAAGTGAAGCACGCTTCGAAAATACTCACTCACCCACACACCTAAGTTTACCTCTTGCCTAAGAACCGAATCTAAGCTTCATGTCACAAGCCATTCGACCAATCACCGTGGGCGATGAATACGCTCTGCTGCTGCTGATGTGATGATGATGAATGTTGTATGTACCATCCTCCAACATCTAATTCAAAAGGAAAATGAACATTCCCAGACTTACCTGCCTTCTGAGCGCCTTGGTATCCCTCATTAACAACAGACTCAGCGGATCTGAGGAGACCTTGAACCCACCCCTATTAAGACGACTCCCAGTGGAAACAAGCGACCTTCCACCATTACACTGGCCTTATACTGGGATCCGGATTACCTACGTTCCAGGACGCTGTTCCAGACCCTTCTCTTCCGCAGTGGATTCCAGCGACCTGTTGTCTGGAAGGTTACCAATGGCCATGTAGATGACCGATACAAACCCACATCTCCCGTCGACCCACAAGCAAAGCGGCTGGACCAAGCCTCACCCATGCTGGACCAAGCCTCACCCATGCTGGACCAACCCTCACCCATGCTGGACCAAGCCTCTCCCATGCTGGACCAACCCTCACCCATGCTGGACCAAGCCTCTCCCATGCTGGACCAAGCCTCTCCCATGCTGGACCAACCCTCACCCATGCTGGACCAAGCCTCTCCCATGCTGGACCAAGCCTCGCCCATGCTGGACCAAGCCTCTCCCATGCTGGCCCAAGCCTCACCCATACTGGACCAAGCCTCACCCATGCTGGACCAAACCTCACCCATGCTGGACCAAGCCTCACCTAACTACAGAGCCAAACCATATGTTCTGTCCGTGTCTCTGACTATCTCTTGGACGACTGTGGAAGACGGAGAGATGAATGTCTCTCCTCATACAGTGAATCTCATCTGCATCTCAACTACACATTGCGGCCGAGGAACCTCATCTCGTAAGACTGATGTAAATCCCCCCCGGGTAATGGGGCTGTCAGGGGAGGTGTGTGTGTGTGTGTGTGTGTGTGTGTGTGTGTGTGTGTGTGTTGTTCGCCTGGGGAGTGAGGGACTTCGTGAGTTAAGGTGTGAGCGGTGAGGTAAGGAGGGTTTAGGAGTGTGGTGGATCTTTCGCTCCCTCACAACACCCCAGGTAAGGACGCAACCTCACACTTCCTCTGCCCTGTTAGAAACTGCATCTAAATCTTACGACATGAGATTAGACATGATTTGGCCTACTATTGAATCAGGTCAAATTATGCAACAATTGGGATTGTTTACGTCGTCAAATGCAAGTCATGTAAATATATTTATATAGGCCAGACTGGTAAAACTGTAACGGAGATGTGTTATTGGCACCGTCATGCAGTACGCAGGGATGACCACAAAAATGCGATCGCTAAACATTGTCATGAAAATGATCACCCTGGCCATAGATCTTGAAAATCCCGTTATTCTATACCCCTCTGCTGATTATGTCACACGTAACGTCATTGAATCTGTCTTAATTGCTAATACTATGAACTTTAATTTGTCCCCAGGCAATTTTAAAGCCCATCCTAGCATTAACCAAATCATTATGAGAGAATTGACAAAACACGAAAACATAAAAAGTTGTTCAAGACACACCCAGCTACCCAGGTCAACCCCCGCCACGTGACCCCCCTTAATCACTCTCCCTTACAACGGTTACTGCCAGACAAAGTGGACAGTGGTTGGTCTGTACAGATTGGTGCTGGACGGCGGGACTCAAGTGTGATGTTGGGATTTAAATAACTTTGTTAAGTACTGGCACCACCTGATGATGAGGTGGATTGTCTCCACGAAACATGTCGTGCCACATGTATAGAAAAATTACATGTTAAATATAACTGTATGAACTACTGAAGTGCGATTTTACCTTCATACTATCATCACGGACAAGTGCGATCATATTGTGTGTGTATATATATATATATATATATATATATATATATATATATATATATATATATATATATATACACGTGTGTGTGTGTGTGTGTGTGTGTGTGTAGTGTATATATATGGCTGGGTTGTGTGGTTGATGTAAGTCAACCAATAAGCTAAGGAGAGGATGTGTGTGTGAGAGAGAGAGAGAGAGAGAGAGAGAGAGAGAGAGAGAGAGAGAGAGAGAGAGAGAGAGAGAGAGAGAGAGAGAGCACGTGCGGTAGTGCCAGACGTACAAGTGTGGGAATGGTGAGAGCAGGTGACAGCGTCTCATAAATGCCGTTGTCGTACCGAGCGAGTCTCCACCACCGCCACCTCTCCCTCCTCCTTCCAGTGGCTGCTCTCACTGCCTCTCCCTCTCTCTCCCCGCCTCTCACTACCTCTCCCTCCCTCCCTCCACACCTCTCACTAGAGAGAGGGAGGGGGGAGAGGGGGGGTACATCCAGCCCCGGGGGTAACTTGGACCAGCTGGACAGTGACGTCATAGTTATACATCTTCCGTCATCATTCATGATCATACATCATGACGTCATACATCTTCCTTCATCATTCATGATCATACATCATGACGTCATACATCTTCCGTCATCATTCATGATCACACATCATGACGTCATACATCTTCCTTCATCATTCATGATCATACATCATGACGTCATACATCTTCCTTCATCATTCATGATCATACATCATGACGTCATACATCTTCCTTCATCATTCATGATCATACATCATGATGGCCACTCTCTCCCGCGAACACCACATGTTCTTTGTGCCGTCGTATGTTGGTCATGTGGCACAGAAGCTGGAGGGCCAGCTATGTCTTAACTGGAGGCCCAGCTATGTCTTAACTGGAGGACCAGCTGTGTCTTAACTGGAGGACCAGCTATGTCTTAACTGGAGGACCAGCTATGTCTTAACTGGAGGGCCAGCTATGTCTTAACTGGAGGGCCAGCTATGTCTTAACTGGAGGACCAGCTGTGTCTTAACTGGAGGGCCAGCTATGTCTTAACTGGAGGACCAGCTATGTCTTAACTGGAGGGCCAGCTATGTCTTAACTGGAGGACCAGCTGTGTCTTAACTGGAGGACCAGCTATGTCTTAACTGGAGGACCAGCTGTGTCTTAACTGGAGGACCAGCTATGTCTTAACTGGAGGACCAGCTATGTCTTAACTGGAGGACCAGCTGTGTCTTAACTGGAGGACCAGCTGTGTCTTAACTGGAGGGCCAGCTATGTCTTGACTGAAGGGCCAGCTATGTCTTACCTGGAGGGCCAGATATATATGATAGTAATAATAATGATAATGATAATTATGATAATGATAGTAATAATGATAATGATACGATAAAATGATAATAACAATAATCATGATAATGATAATAATTATCATTATCATCATTATAATAATTTTGAATTTATTAGCATGTATAACTGAATATAAATATATAGAAATTTGGATAGTATTTGATAATAGATATGTAGATAGATAGACAGACAGATAGATAGACTCAGTGCGTCCATGTTTCAATGGTAAACTCCAGCGTTGTTCTTGAAACCAATTACGGCAACCAGTATGCAAATCAGAGTGCCATGGTAATCGTTATCAACTGTCAAAGGCAGGAGCCGGGTTGTCACTCCATCATCTGTTCCTGTCACATCCCTGGGTTGCTAATATAACGACCAGGCGGAGGAACCATTACATCTATAGGTTATACTGTTGTTGTTCTATGTTTGGTGGATGTTACTCTGGTGCCAGCCAGCGGTTAGCGTTGTTGACCATGATGTACTCAAGGGCCGCCACGGGTCGAGCCTCAATAGGTTCGAATCCTTGTTGCGACAGTTTCTTCTCATTTGATACAGCTGCTCGTTCTCCTCTTGGTCGATAAAATGGGTAACTGGCTTAGGATATATAGATATATGTAAGCATTTTTTTTTTCAACATATACATGTGCGCCATTTCCCGCGTTAACAAGGTAGTTCCTGGAACAGAAGGGTTGGAATTAGCTTACTTCGTTCACTTCCCTTCTCTACCTGTAGATTTATGGTTTAACTAAAGCACAACCAGTTCCCACAAACCCCTTCATACGCACTGGTTCAGCCCACTGATAGCACGTCTTCCCCAGAATGCCACATCGCTCCATTTCCCATTATCCCTTGCACGTCTCACACCCTCCTGCATGTTCAGACCACGATTGCCCAAAATCTTTTTCACTCCAACCTTCCACCTCCTAGTTGGTCTCCCGCTTCTCCTCGTTCCCTCCACGTCTGACACATATATACTCTTTGTCAATCTTTCCTCACTCATTCTTTCCATATGTTCGAACCATTTCAACACACCCACTTCTGTTCTCTCAATCACGCTCTCATTATTACAAAAAATCTCTCTTACCCTTTCTTTACTTACTCGATGAAACCACCTCACACCACATAGTCCTCAAACATTTCATTTCCAACACATTCACCCTCCTCCGCACAACTCTATCCATAGCCCATGCCTTGCAATCATATCATAATGCTGGGACTACTGTACCTTCAAACGTATCCATTTTTGCCCTCTCAGATAACGATCTCTCCACACATTCTTCATTGCTCTTAGAACCTTTGCCCCCCACCAACCCTATGACTCACTTCTGTTTTCATAGTTCCATTGTTTGCCATGTCCACTCTCATTACCAATAATACTCCACTCCTCCAATATTTCTCCATTCACATTCACACCCCCAGCTAACCTGGAAACTTGGAAGATATTTTATACTTCATTTGATAAAGATGTGACAAATAAAGATGTGACAAATATATGCTTAGTGTTGCCCTATTCTCCCAACTTAGCAAATTTAAGACGTTCTAAAATACAGTGCTTGTAATGTTGCTTTCCTGTACAATGACACCATCAGTAAGATCTTAATAAATAATAGACCAAATCATGCGACAATTGGGAGTGTTTAGATATCTATATAGGCCAGACTGGAAAAACTGTAACGGAGAGGTGTTATTGGCACCGTCATGCAGTACGCAGGGATGACCACAAAAATGCGATCGCTAAACATTGTCATGAAAATGATCACCCTGGCCATAGATCTTGAAAATCCCGTTATTCTATACCCCTCTGCTGATTATGCCACATGCAACGTCATTGAATCTGTCTTAATTGCTAATACTTTAATTTGTCCTCAGGCAATTTCAAAACCCATCCTAGCATTAACCAAATCATTATGAGAGAATTGACAAAACACGAAACCATAAAAAGAAAATTGTTTATGACACACCCAGCTACCCAGTTCAACCCCCGCCACCTGACCCTCCTTAACACTCTCCCTTACAAGGGTTACGACCAGACATAGCAGACAGTGCTTGGCCTAGAAAGACTGGTGTTGTACGGCGGAACTCAAGACATGCTACATAAACACAAGGTTAAGAGATGAGGCAACACAAGTGTAAAACTCTCTCCCTGTAACACACAAATGGTAATTGTTCAGTGGCAATATAGTATCAGCTCCACGAAATGTCTTGGGTGCCGATAACTTGTTTCCTGGACCACATCATTACCATCACACGTTTATTCTTAACGACTCAACAGTCGTTTGTCCACTTAGTCGAGATGCTGGGAAAATTATAGCTTGCCAGAGATTAGATCAGGCATGACTGACAAACGCTGGGAATATATCTACTTGTCTTATCATAACACTCGAAGACAGAACAGGAGGGGCAGAGGAAAATGTTGACGCCTTCATAACACACGAATCAAGAGGATATTTTCAAGGTCAATATACTCCTTGGTTTCAGAAATATTTGTGGACTTAGCTGTAAAATGATACAAAACATGTTTCTTGATAACTGACGAGCTGTATTGACTTAACTTTTTGTATCTGTAAAGGAAAAAGATTGAGAGAGAGAGAGAGAGAGAGAGAGAGAGAGAGAGAGAGAGAGAGAGAGAGAGAGAGAGGTGGGCAGTGTGTTTGCTACATTACCTTTGTGTTTATTGGAGGGCGACGTGTGGCCCTGGGTGAGGTGGTTCTTCTCATGGTAGCGCTGGGCTGGTGAGGAGGGGGAGGTGGAAGTGTTGGCCATATGGGCCGAGCAGCCGTTGGTCAGCCGGGGAGGTGAACCAGTCTGCAGAGATCGAGACACACACCGTCACACACCGTCACAGTACTGTACACAACACCCACATGATAACATCTACCAGAGAGAGGCCCCAGTGAGACGGGCCAAGTGAATCGTGATCATATGGAAGACATGTTGATGAATGTTGCAGATGGGGAAGACTGTGGGTACAGAGGAATAACAAGACAATCTGTCAACAATACGATATGAAGGGAAACGAAGAGGTAAACAACAGATGAACAAGTTACTTATCCACCAAAAAGAACAAGAGAAAACATATGATAAGGAAATACTTAAAACATTGAAAGAAATACTTAAAACATTGAAGAAGAGTCAGAAGGAAGACATCTGAGGACAAACATATGAACAACAATCATATTAGCACAAAACAAAAATTGTTCATAACATATAAAAGAACACGTGATTTACCAGAGATATCATAAGCGCATCACATACCTGCATCCATATAAGTGATCAGTACCAGAATAAAAATAGAAGTGTTCTATATTTCCCTCATGTACTGCAGCAGATCGCTGAGGAGCACAAGTCTGGCTGCTTGAGGAACTACATGGAACATGGGGTGGTAGGAGAGAAGCTACCGAAGCAGCGCACATAAAGCAACAGGAGGCAATGACGAAGAGCAAAGATATTTCTTAAGATATGTGATTAAGAAATTAATGATGTAACTAGAGATTCTGAGAGTGATTCACTCATTGGTAAAACACTCAACAAATCATTATGTCCTTCAGTATGTATCTGTGCTGAGGGATATACAATTTTCAACCTTATTCACCGGGGAAGGACTTCACAAGACGAAGGGACACCTGAAGACGAGCATATATAAACATCCTGGGCGCTCATTAAGAACGAATTACTTAATCACCAAACTGCTGTTCTGAACACAATCATCACCACCATCCCCACCACTAACCACTACACACCATCACCAACATCAGCTATCTCCACCATCCCCGCCATTAACTCCCACACACCATCACCACCACACACCACTAACCCCTACACACCATCACCACCACACACCACTAACCCCTACGCACCATCACCACCACACACCACTAACCCCCTACACACCATCACCACCACACACCACTAACCCCCTCACACCATCACCACCACACACCACTAACCCCCTCACACCCTCACCACCACACACCATCACCACCACACACCACTAACCCCGTCACACCATCACCACCACACACCACTAACCCCCCCCTTACACCACTAACCCCCCTCACACCATCACCACCACACATGTACTCATCAATCCCTGTCATCACAAAGTTGCTTTGAAAAATTAGCAATACGAGTCAGCGCTGCAGAGCTAAATTACCTGATGAAACAATGACGAACTTAATTCTATTATATGTTTCCACTGATGACAAATGGTGTATTATGAATCATGTCGATGACAAATGAAATATTATGAATAATGTGGATCACGAATGAAATACAATGAATAATGTCGATCACGAATGAAATACAATGAACCATGTCGATCACGAATGAAATACATTGAATAATGTCGATCACGAATGAAATACAATGAATAATGTCGATCACGAATGAAATACAATGAACCATGTCGATCACGAATGAAATACATTGAATAATGTCGATCACGAATGAAATACAATGAACCATGTCGATCACGAATGAAATACATTGAATAATGTCGATCACGAATGAAATACAATGAACCATGTCGATCACGAATGAAATACATTGAATAATGTCGATCACGAATGAAATACATTGAATAATGTCGATCACGAATGAAATACATTGAATAATGTCGATCACGAATGAAATACAATGAACCATGTCGATCACGAATGAAATACAATGAACCATGTCGATCACGAATGAAATACATTGAATAATGTCGATCACGAATGAAACATAATGAACCAAGTCGATGAGAAATGAAATACAATGAATCACATCGATGATGAACGAAATATAATGGACCATGTCGATGAAAAATGAAATACTATGAACCACCTCATAACTGTAAGCTTCATTACTCCACTTGTTTCAGTGTAAACCTGCTCAAATCAGACTGAAAAATATTTACAAACTGCTTTAATTGAATATTCCCTGGACTCACGGCTGCTGAACACACACATACACACACACACACACACACACACACACACACACACACACACACACACACACATAATCTTATTTAACATATAATTTTTCTATACATGTGGCACGACATGTTTCGTGGAGACAATCCACCTCATCATCAGGTGGTGCCAGTACTTAACAAAGTTATTTAAATCCCAACATCACACTTGAGTCCCGCCGTCCAGCACCAATCTGTACAGACCAACCACTGTCCGCTTTGTCTGGCAGTAACCGTTGTAAGGGAGAGTGATTAAGGGGGGTCACGTGGCGGGGGTTGACCTGGGTAGCTGGGTGTGTCTTGAACAACTTTTTATGTTTTCATGTTTTGTCAATTCTCATAATAATTTGGTTAATGCTAGGATGGGCTTTAAAACTGCCTGGGGACAAGTTAAAGTTCTTAGTATTCGCAATAAAGACAGATTCAATGACGTTACGTGTGACATAATCAGCAGAGGGGTATAGAATAACGGGATTTTCAAGATCTATGGCCAGGGTGATCATTTTCATGACAATGTTTAGCGATCGCATTTTTGTGGTCATCCCTGCGTACTGCATGACGGTGCCAATAACACATCTCCGTTACAGTTTTACCTGTCTGGCCTATATAAATATATTTACATGACTTGCATTTGACGACGTAAACACTCCCAATTGTTGCATGATTTGGCCAACTATTCATTAAGGTCTTACTGATGGTTTTATTGTACTGGAAAGCAACATCACAAGCACTCTTAGTACGCATCTTAGAGAGAGAGAATAGGGCAACACTAAACATTTAGACTTATCCTTATTTGTCACATTTTTGATACAAGAAACATGAAATGTCTTCCTAGCTTTCCAGTAAGCTTTGTTCACAAACCAATTGGGATAATATAACTGCCTAAAGATACGTCTTCTATGACTACATACGTCTACCAGGCCTATGGGATCACATATCCGTAGTGCTCTTAAAAACATGGATATAACCACAGACATTTTTATGGAAGAACTCTAACGGAGATGTGTTATTGGCACCGTCATGCAGTACGCAGGGATGACCACAAAAATGCGATCGCTAAACATTGTCATGAAAATGATCACCCTGGCCATAGATCTTGAAAATCCCGTTATTCTATACCCCTCTCCTGATTATGTCACACGTAACGTCATTGAATCTGTCTTTATTGCGAATACTAAGAACTTTAACTTGTCCCCAGGCAGTTTTAAAGCCCATCCTAGCATTAACCAAATTATTATGAGAATTGACAAAACATGAAAACATAAAAAGTTGTTCAAGACACACCCAGCTACCCAGGTCAACCCCCGCCACGTGACCCCCCTTAATCACTCTCCCTTACAACGGTTACTGCCAGACAAAGCGGACAGTGGTTGGTCTTTACAGATTGGTGCTGGACGGCGGGACTCAAGTGTGATGTTGGGATTCAAATAACTTTGTTAAGTACTGGCACCACCTGATGATGAGGTGGATTGTCTCCACGAAACATGTCGTGCCACATGTATAGAAAAATTACATGTTAAATGTATTTGTATGAACTACTGAAGCGCGATTTCACCTTCATAACTTTCATCACGGACTAGTGTAATCATATATATATATATATATATATATATATATATATATATATATATATATATATATATATATATATATATATTCTTTTCTTTCAAACTGTTCGCCATTTCCCGCATTAGCGAGGTAGCGTTAAGAACAGAGGACTGGGCCTTTGAGGGAATACCCTCACCTGGCCCAATTCTCTGTTCCTTCTTTTGGAAAATTAAAAAAAAAAAAAAAACGAGAGGGGAGGATTTCCAGCCCCCCGCTCCCTCCCCTTTTAGTCGCCTTTTACGACACGCAGGGAATACGTGGGAAGTATTCTTTGTCCCCTATCCCAGGGAAAAAAGATTTTTATGGAAAATATATGGGTCTATTTAGAAAGAATTTACTTAAGAACTATTTCCATACGCTTGTCCCTAGGGTCACATAAACCAACACATGAACGAGACAAGCAACATGTATTACAGCAATGTAACAGCAATGTAGCAGCAATGTAATAGCAATGCACAAGCAATGTAACAGAAATGTGGCAGAAACGTGACAGCAATGTAACAGCAATGTAGCAGCTATGTACCTAAGTCCAGTGGGTGGAGGGTTGGGGTGACAAGGATTGTTCATCTCCCCACAGTGTTTGTGGGGAGTAATCATCATTTCCCTGACTAAGAACAACGCTTCGGGGGAAAACAATCATGTCCTGGTATTCGAGACTTAAAAGCCGGTACAATTCTAATCTACATTAACATGGCTGGCGCGGGGTGGGTGAATAATCATTTGTGGACATATTTGGTGGAGGTATGTGATGTTTTGATCCCACACCACCTCGGTGACAATGTTTGTTAACTGGGTCACTCGCTGTAGGGGAAGGACAGTCAACTGCTTATCGACATACACGATACAGGTCAGCCATTAACTACTGAAGGTTGATGGAGTAATGATTATTTGCTGGTGTTATCATTGTCAGAGATGTGTAGTCTATGATCATAGACACACCTGGTGGGGGATAGTGATTAATCGAGGACATACCTGCTATAGGGTTATGATCATTCGTCAAGTGATTAATCACTGACATACCTGCTTGCAGGATAATGATCATGCACTGACTCACCTGGTAAGGGAATGTGATTAATCACTGACACTTGCGGTGGGAAAACGAGTAATAACTGACGTACCTGCTCCAGGGACACGCCTGGTGGAGGCTGGACCCAGCCCTCTGTCTCGACAGACAGTGACACATGGCTCAGTATAGTTTAAGGCGAATCCTACAACCTTTTTTTCTTTTTTAACTGTTTACTGTTAGCATCATAAACTATTCCTGATTTTTTTTTCGTCTCTGTATCAGAAGAGACAGTAAACCATTGACGGTTACCTCACTGACATGTTTCGAGCATTTGCATGAAGCCTTAGTGAAGCTTTGCATTCGACCCTTCCCCGGGGCTTCGGTCAGGTCTTCGAAACAGTGCCGAGCACTTGGGCAAATGTCACTGACTCCTATACAATTTTCCGACCTTTATTGACTGAATATTTTGAGGGGATTCGTTTCGCCAGTTGCTCTTAGGTTGTCCTTATGGCCACTGGCTTTTGGATTCGATTGCAAGTTCTCTGGATAAAGGAGAATCCCAGAGGATCAGTCCACGAACCGCTTGAATCTATTGAATCACTTTCATCATTGCCTAACAGCCATTGCTGATCTTTGAATCTTCGAAGCGTTTCGCTCCCTCAAGATACGTGTTGTGGATCCATTTTTCCCAAACCAGGATTAGCAGCTTGTAAGTCTAGGTAAATGAATATAAAAAGAAGAATGTTCCGAGTCCATAAGGAGAGTAAATAGAATTTTTAGGAAGAGAAAGAAAAAGTTCAATTACATTTAAAGAAATAAACGTTCCATAACAAAATGGTTCACTTGACGAAATAGCAAAATATAGCTTTGCGAAAACAATCATGAAGCACCTAGAGCAAAATGTAAAATAAAACACATTCACAACAGAAAGGTAAATTTGAGATAAGGGAACGAGATATGAGATAAGAGGGACATTGATAAGGGAACGAGATATAAGAGGAACATTGAATCAGATTAATCTCAGTACGGAAAAGATCGATAAGGGAAGCGGAATAATACCCGCCAAAATACACTGAGGCTCATGGCTAGACGACACGTAAAACGAGTCTGCTTCATGACGCAGTGAGAAAAACAACGCGTATACAGCAGAGTGGGTTGATTTAATTCGCTCTCTGTAACCTGAAGTCAAAGCCACAACTCCCACTTCTAAACACTGATATCTACGTACCCAAACAAGACCGTGAGGTGAGAGAGATGAATTTAGTCACTGGTTTCAGAAACGTTACGAAAACTGAAAGCTTCGGTGGAAATTAAAGATACTAGTACACCAGCATGTTTATCTCTCTGGACCCCAACCCTATGTGAATACTTGGCACACACACACACACACACACACACATGTACAGTCTAGGAGGTCTCTGGGGTGGAGGTAATCCCCCAGCTTGGGCCTGGATACAGGTTCTTGCCATTGACCCAAAAAGGTTTTTCTTTTTCACACAAGCCAAAGGCAGCTGTGGCCTCCCATGATCCAGGAGATGTGAAGAGGAAAGAGTCGTCCCCACTGCCAGCAGGAGTGCATGTGTCTCCCTCGAAGAATGGATCAAAAGCGAAAAATACGAACGCAGACCACACTGCAGTGTCTTGACCAGGGTTACAAAGCCAAGAAAATGTAACTTCACGAAATGCGATGCTGTAATTTTATACCATCAGGGACGCAACCATCAGCTGGTTCCGTTCTCTCTTAATGCATTTTTTGTTACCTGAGACTGTACGGGCAGAGGGAAGCCTTAGAGGTCACAGTGGTGAGAGTGATCTAGTATTTGTATATAACCACGAGGAAAATGAAACACGATAAGTTCACAAGTGCACTTTCGTGTAATGATCACATCATCAGGGGAGATACAAGAATGAGATAGAAGATGTAGAACAGTCAGTTGATATACAAGGAAGAGACGTAGCTAAGACGCCACTGGTAAACAAGCGTTACCGGATGGTGGTGTTCAGGGTCTGGCATCATGTTTGTCATAAAATTTCTATATTATGAGGGTAGGAAAAGGAACTGTTTACAAATCATACCTACAACAAAGCTATCAAGTTTGTATAGACCTTCGCTAATATTAATGTTATAATTCTTTGTGTATTTGATAAGAGATGATTCAATGATATTTTTCGTGGTAAAGGAGTTACAGGTAATATTTGAATTAGCGTTATACCAGGTCAATACAATGGTCATAATTTTTGATATGATTAAAGAAGGCATTTGATTCTTGTCCTGTTCTAATACTGTATTTATATGGTTTAAGTCTCACATAAAGATCCTTAGCAGTCTGCTCAACATAAAACATATTATAACTTTTACAGGGGACTCTGCAAACACAACCTGCAGGATTTTCTGCTGAGTTGTTGATTAAGATATTCTTTATATTTTTGCTATTTCTGAAGGCATGATGGGATGTTGAGATGTTACTCATGCCTCACCAGTGGTATGAACTTAATGTATGACCTTTTTCTCTGTAATCTCCGACACAAGTATAACCCTTGGCTGAGATGAACTATGAGTGAAACCTTTGTTTTCAGAATGTCTCTGTTCATGTTTCATCTCATTACAGACTTCTTATTTCCTGATTTCATATTTCTGATTTCATATTTTCCATCCTCTTCTCTGATTTCTTAAAATAGAATCATACAATCGTTGAAGAATTATTTTCTTCATCATTTTGGAGGAAATGTGTTCCAGAATTTTGGTCCTAATCCTATACAGGATGGGTAAACCCACATTCCAGCCTGCCTCCAGTGTCTAGCTCCGCTCCTGGAAATACGACAACAGGAAACCATAGAAACGGCTTATCCGCCCTTTGATCTGGCAACAGGGAGACCTCATACCGGACCAGATATGTTATATCTTTAGGGAAACGTATGAATAATAATAACCCTACTTTTATAAGGACTCGCATAAAGGGAAGGAAATTCGATGCGGCTCGTAAATGTAAACCTCAAAGCTTTTCTGATGTATATAGGCTTGGATTCTATAGTTCCGTTTGACTGATATCACTGTAGGATAGGGTATATATATGATGATCGCACTTGTCAGTGACGATAGCATGAAGGTGAAATCGCACTTCAGCAGTTCATACAATTTCATTTAACATGTAATTTTTTTATACATGTGGCACGACATGTTTCTTGGAGACAATCCACCTCATCATCAGGTGGTGCCAGTACTTAACAAAGTTATCTAAATCCCAACATCATATTTGAGTCCCGACGTCCAGCACCAATCTTTATGGACCAAGCACTTGTCATATTTTTCAACATGTTCAAACAAAGCATTTGATTCTTGTCCCGTTCTTACAATATATTTGTGTTGCTTAAGTCTAGCATAAAGATCCTTACCAGTTTGCCCAGTATTTTAACGTATTACAACTTTTACAAGGTGTTCTGTAAACACAGCCCGCAGAATTTTCTGGCGTTTTTTATTAAGATATTCTTTATAATATTGTTATTGCTGAAGGCTACATTTACATCAAAATATCTAAGCAGCTTGGGAAGTAACGTAAGATTGTCTCTAAAAGGGGAGAACTAAAAGATTTTGGTATCAATGGGAGGTTTGGATTTAACTTTGAAAATAGGATTCCTTTGCCAACTTAAGAGATTTATCAATGAAGGGTCTAGGATACTTTGAAATGGATCCAATCGAATATATCATCTCAAACCATCATCAAAAACTCAGAACTGCATATACGTAATGTCCTAAAGAACATAGACTGAAATGGTTATGATTAAACTCTATCATGTTGAGCTTAGTAACAATGAATATATGAACAAGCATTGGTGGGTTTTCTTTATATGCTAAACTTAAACATGTTTCTATCCCTATGGATCATGCAATTTGAAACTGGTAAATTATTTTCCACTTCCACAGTAAATTTCAGAGAAGTTACTAAATTGTTAAATAAAGGGAGAAATGTCTGTAAATTTTCGATTGTCGGCCAAACACAAGGAACATCGTCTACATACTTAAACTGATTTGTTTTAGAGGGTAAGATATCCCTTAGTACTTTTGTTTTACAGAATCCCATGTAAAGATTACTTAATACTGGTGAAAGAGGGTTACCCATCACCATACCAAACTTCTGAGCATAATATTCTCCATTAGATTGAAATTCACAGTCTTTTATACAGTTTTATCAATTCAATAAACACAAAATTTGAAACAGGTAAATCAAGATATTCTGGGAGGCCATTAACTTTAACTTTTTTGAGCATGGATGATGCATCAAAATTTACCAATTTGAAATGAAAATCAATATTTTTCATTAGAATTTGATACATTACCAACTAGTTGGCTTAAGAAACTAACCATTTTGATAACCTATATGTGATTGAGTCCACTGAACTCACGATGGATCTTGCTGGAAACTTTGGCTTATGTGTTTTGATAAGTCCATACGTCTCTGGCAATGAAGGGGACAATGATGGAAATCTTTTGATCAGGGAGTCATAAACTCCTTAGTGTAGCGGCAGCAAACAGTCACAGCGCACGCTTCAGCCAGCGACTCCAACATCTGAGCCTCACTGTACCTGCCGTGTGGTCAGGGATGTGAGGGACGCGCCAAGCGGACCTTATTTACCAGTGAAATGTTATCTGACAGTGTCACAATCCCGGGGAAAAATTGGAACCCCCGTCGCTCGACCATCACAGTATTCGAAATGATGAGTCGGAAAAAGTACCTGGCATCTGACTGCACGAAAAATAGTTTTTTTTTTAATGAACTTGTGTACAATATGAAACTGCTCTCTAACAGAGGCATGAAAGTATGTATATATATATATATATATATATATATATATATATATATATATATATATATATATATATATATATATATATATTTTTTTTTTTTTATTTTTTTATTATACTTTGTCGCTGTCTCCCGCGTTTGCGAGGTAGCGCAAGGAAACAGACGAAAGAAATGGCCCAACCCCCCCCCCCCATACACATGTATATACATACGTCCACACACGCAAATATACATACCTACACAGCTTTCCATGGTTTACCCCAGACGCTTCACATGCCTTGATTCAATCCACTGACAGCAAGTCAACCCCGGTATACCACATCGCTCCAATTCACTCTATTCCTTGCCCTCCTTTCACCCTCCTGCATGTTCAGGCCCCGATCACACAAAATCTTTTTCACTCCATCTTTCCACCTCCAATTTGGTCTCCCTCTTCTCCTCGTTCCCTCCACCTCCGACACATATATCTCTTGGTCAATCTTTCCTCACTCATCCTCTCCATGTGCCCAAACCACTTCAAAACACCCTCTTCTGCTCTCTCAACCACGCTCTTTTTATTTCCACACATCTCTCTTACCCTTACGTTACTCACTCGATCAAACCTCCTCACACCACACATTGTCCTCAAACATCTCATTTCCAGCACATCCATCCTCCTGCGCACAACTCTATCCATAGCCCACGCCTCGCAACCATACAACATTGTTGGAACCACTATTCCTTCAAACATACCCATTTTTGCTTTCCGAGATAATGTTCTCGACTTCCACACATTCTTCAAGGCCCCCAGAATTTTCGCCCCCTCCCCCATCCTATGATCCACTTCCGCTTCCATGGTTCCATCCGCTGCCAGATCCACTCCCAGATATCTAAAACACTTCACTTCCTCCAGTTTTTCTCCATTCAAACTCACCTCCCAATTGACTTGACCCTCAACCCTACTGTACCTAATAACCTTGCTCTTATTCACATTCACTCTTAACTTTCTTCTTCCACACACTTTACCAAACTCAGTCACCAGCTTCAGCAGTTTCTCACATGAATCAGCCACCAGCGCTGTATCATCAGCGAACAACAACTGACTCACTTCCCAAGCTCTCTCATCCCCAACAGACTTCATACTTGCCCCTCTTTCCAAAACTCTTGCATTTACCTCCCTAACAACCCCATCCATAAACAAATTAAACAACCATGGAGACATCACACACCCCTGCCGCAAACCTACATTCACTGAGAACCAATCACTTTCCTCTCTTCCTACACGTACACATGCCTTACATCCTCGATAAAAACTTTTCACTGCTTCTAACAACTTTCCTCCCACACCATATATTCTTAATACCTTCCACAGAGCATCTCTATCAACTCTATCATATGCCTTCTCCAGATCCATAAATGCTACATACAAATCCATTTGCTTTTCTAAGTATTTCTCACATACATTCTTCAAAGCAAACACCTGATCCACACATCCTCTACCACTTCTGAAACCACACTGCTCTTCCCCAATCTGATGCTCTGTACATGCCTTCACCCTCTCAATCAATACCCTCCCATATAATTTACCAGGAATACTCAACAAACTTATACCTCTGTAATTTGAGCACTCACTCTTATCCCCTTTGCCTTTGTACAATGGCACTATGCACGCATTCCGCCAATCCTCAGGCACCTCACCATGAGTCATACATACATTAAATAACCTTACCAACCAGTCAACAATACAGTCACCCCCTTTTTTAATAAATTCCACTGCAATACCATCCAAACCTGCTGCCTTGCCGGCTTTCATCTTCCGCAAAGCTTTCACTACCTCTTCTCTGTTTACCAAATCATTTTCCCTAACCCTCTCACTTTGCACACCACCTCGACCAAGACACCCTATATCTGCCACTCTATCATCAAACACATTCAACTAACCTTCAAAATACTCACTCCATCTCGTTCTCACATCACCACTACTTGTTATCACCTCCCCATTTATATATATATATATATATATATATATATATATATATATATATATATATATATATATATATATATATATATATATATATGTATATATATCCCTGGGGATAGGGGAGAAAGAATACTTCCCACGTATTCCCTACGTGTCGTAGAAGGCGACTAAAAGGGGAGGGAGCGGGGGGCTGGAAATCCTCCCCTCTCGTTTTTTTTTTTTAATTTTCCAAAAGAAGGAACAGAGAAGGGGGCCGGGTGAGGATATTCCGAAGAAGGCCCAGTCCTCTGTTCTTAACGCTACCTCGCTAATGCGGGAAATGGCGAATGGTTTAAAAGAAAGATATATATATATATATATATATATATATATATATATATATATATATATATTATCCCTGGGGATAGGGGAGAAAGAATACTTCCCACGTATTCCCTGCGTGTCGTAGAAGGCGACTAAAAGGGGAGGGAGCGGGGGGCTGGAAATCCTCCCCTCTCACTTTTTTTTATATATATATATATATATATATATATATATATATTCCTATGAGTCCACGGGGAGAATGAAACACGAAAAGTTCCCAAGTGCACTTTCCTGTAATAATCACATCATTAGGGGAGACACAAGAGAGAAATATAACAGTCAGTTGATATTTCTCGCTTGTGTCTCCCCTGATGATGTGATTATTACACGAAAGTGCTCTTGGGAACTTTTCGTGTTTCATTTTCCCCGTGGACTCATAGGAATATCTTGATCACGCGCAAAATTGTGATCCTTTCCAATATATATATATATATATATATATATATATATATATATATATATATATATATATATATATATATATATAGTGCCTGGTCCTCTTACTTTGCCTCACAACACACTGAAGGAAACTGGTTACCAACACTAACAGGGAAGATGTTACATCTACTTCTAAGATAAACTTATTCAACAATGGCTCTCCATCTTTAGCTGTGCATCCGGAACTTCCAATGTGAGAACTCAGATTCATTCACCTGCCACACTTTTCCAAACCAAAATCATTTCAACTAATTTACTTCTCTGAATTGAGTAATGGACATAGGCTAAATATAGGGAAAATGTATTATACAATGTATGTAGTTCTTAAATGTATTTTGAATAATCTATATAATGAAATACTTAAATAGTTGTTTACTGTATAGACTTATATGCTCCAAGGCAGAAGGTATTTGAACCATCTTCATTTCGAAGCTTCGAATAATGTTCGAACAGGGCATGCGAATTGAAGGGGGTCGAACCACCGTAATTTCGGAGCTTCGAATAATGTCCGAACGGCGGGACATTCAAGTTATATTGCTTATCAGAAAGTTGAGATGGTCAATTTTAGGCTTCGTTGATTTTGATATGAATGTCTAAAACTTTATCCCGACGGTAAGCTAAAGCTTATTTAAACAGACGCCGGCAAGCGTTGGTCTGAAACGAACCGCTTCAGTTCAGCCCACACGTCTGAGCAACTGAAGCACTTCGGTATTGCTTTCCTTGTGTGAAAATAATCATCCTTTTCCTTGCCAGATTCAACTGCGAAAAACATTTCTAGTCTGTTTTCTTATGATTATTTTGATTACTCATTCAACATATCTATACAGGCCGACGTAAAAGTCCCAAGACAACTTTGGAATCAAATATAAAAGTAATAGCGAGAGTTGGAGCTGAGTTGTCTACTGTGAAACCAGAAAACATCTCAAAATACAATGTTAGAATATAGATATGTACGCCATGTTTGTTACACTGAGAAATCCAAGGTGATAACAGATTTCTTGCCACGTTCGCCGTAGCATATCCACACGAACAATCCATTTAGCTTTGCGAAGTCTGTTCCTTTAACTCATCTCTGCTCCTCGTTCTCGAGTGGGATAACTATTATTCTTTCACAGGAAGAATTCCAATGTGGGATGATGAATGTGTGATGAACGTAGAGAGGAATGAAAAAGAACCTATCCCAAAGTAGCTTATAGGGTCGGAATGATATCAAAGTCTCTGATCATTTAGAATACCTGCATTAGATCACCTCTTAACCTTCTCTTTCCAAAGCTAAATAAATCTAAATCATTTCATCAGTTCTCATAGGAACTGCCTTTCATCCCGGTGGATTATTTCTGCATTCTGTCCATTT
Source organism: Panulirus ornatus (assembly GCF_036320965.1). NCBI lineage: Eukaryota > Metazoa > Arthropoda > Malacostraca > Decapoda > Palinuridae > Panulirus > Panulirus ornatus. The sequence goes on along the minus strand of NC_092263.1, from coordinate 3,436,278 downwards.
TGTCTCTTCTTTTTTTCCCCACTCTCTCTTTTTTTTCCGTTTTTCTTGTTTTCATTAGGGCGTCCAAAACTCTACACAATAACCAAGACGAGGGACGCGCCGATGACCTGTTAAGAGCGAGGATAATTTCCCTTTGGCTACGGTTCGAAAACCTGATCCATAAATCCCAGAATTTTGGTCTCGTTTTGACTGCCTCTATGTAGTGCTCATTTGACTTTAGCTCACCAGAGCTCACTAGACCCAAGTCATTTTCCCTCATTTACTATGGGAGGACTGGCTCCAGCCGGTCATATGAGGTATAACTGGGTGACGGCAAGTACATTACCATGGGAGGGCTACCTCCCACTACCTGACAGGCGCCTGACTCCCATGTCCACTGAGACTTGCATGACGCCATATCATTCCATGTGAGTGACAGGTGTACCAACACGTTACCTCACTATCTCAACGAAGCCCCGGACACACTGCAGGCAACACAGTGACCATGTTTCTCATGTCACAGTTATTGTATATACACATATACAGCTGTTTATATATTTATATATATATATATATATATATATATATATATATATATATATATATATATATATATATATATATATATATATATATATTGGAAAGGATCACAATTTTGCGCGTGATCAAGATATTCTTATGAGTCCACGGGGAAAATGAAACACGAAAAGTTCCCAAGTGCACTTTCGTGTAATGATCACATCATCAGGGGAGACACAAGAGAGAAATATAACAGTCAGTTGATTTACATCGAAGAGGCGAGTCATATTTTACAAATATGTGTGTAATATAAACAACAAAATATTGCGTTATATGAGAACAGTAACAAATAAGAAATAGAAAGTAAAATCTTTTGCTGGAAATGAAAAAAAGACTACTGAAAAAAATTCCAATTTGTTTCGTGAATTTCATTTCCTTTCTGGTTTTACTGGTTCATCCTTAATAACCTCTGGTTCATCATTTGTTAACCACTACTTCATCCTTAACTAACCTCTGGCTCATCCTTGATTAACCACTGGCTCATCCTTAATTAACCACTGGCTCATCCATTGTTAACTACTTGCTCATCATTAATTAACCACTGACTCATCCATTGTTAACCACTGGCTCATCCTTAATTAACCACTGGCTCATCCATAGTTAACCACTGGCTCATCCATAGTCAACCAGTATTTCATCCTTTGTCAACCACTAGCTCATCCATTGTTAACCACTGGTTCATCTTCAATTAACCTCTGGCTCATCCATTGTTAACCACTGATTCATCCTTAATCAACCACTGGCTCATCTTTGATTAACCACTGGATCACCCTCAATCAACCACTGGATCACCCTTAATCAAGCACTGGATCACCTTGATTAACCACTGAATCACCCTTAGTTAACCACTGCTTTATCCTTGATTTACCATTCCCTCATCCTTAATGACCCCACTGCCTCATCCATAATTAACCACATAGAAAATGATCTTTTAAAATATAATGTGTTGTTCACCTGGTCCCTTCTCGAGAAGAGAAACAGATAGACGTAATCTATCGCATGTGCAGTTAGATGTAAATAGAAACACATCATTCGTGCAACACACATTTGCTGCCACGAACTTGCCCTAGGGACGAACCGTTTAGAGTTAACCTAGACAAACTGCTTCCCTTATATCTAATTTGAAGTGAACGCAACCACTCTCTCTCTCCCACCGTGCCAACCAACACAAGAATCTGGTTTTCTTGCCCACGACCCAGACTTCCGTGTGGCCTGTCGTACTCACTGACACATTAACACTCGCTCGCATCCGACCGTCGCAACCATCTCCCCTTTATGGATCTACCACACTCTCTCCTACCTCGCCATCTACTTCGTCGTAAGGAAAGACGTACAGAATATTTCGGCACTCAGACTGATCATCTCTGGGGTATTGTTTTTACGAAAGTACTTCGGATTTGATATAATTTTACTTATACTTTTGTATAGTTTGAGGAAGATATACTTTTAATGCTTTATATTTGATGAGGACTTTTTGATGTTGTATGATGGTATTGTTGATGTACACCGGGGTCGTGATGGACCACAGATCGCCTGTAACTTCCCCTGAACAGAATGAAACCAGCCCCCAGAGTATGGGGGTCCTATGGCGTGCCCTGAACAGAATGAGACTAGCCTCAGAGTATGGGGTCCTATGACGTGCCCTGATCGTAATGAGGGCAGCCCCCAGAGAATGGGGTCCTATGACGTGCCCTGAACAGAATGAGACTAGCCTCAGAGTATGGGATCCTATGACGTGCCCTGATCGTAATGAGGGCAGCCCCCAGAGAATGGGGTCCTATGACGTGCCCTGAACCTAAGGGCAGACTTCAGGTTCAGGGGTTGAATGGCGTGTCCCACACAAACTAAGACCAGACCTTAGGATCAGGGGTCCCATGACGCGCCCAGAACATACAGTACTTGGTCTTCACGAACCAATCCTTAAACAACCAATCGTTTCTAATCATTCTTTGGCTAATGACGATCATTAACCATTCTCTAGTACCTAACTACCCTAATGAGGGATTCACAGTAACCTAATCATCAAAATCCGTTCCCCTGCAAACTACAGGACTCAACCAATCCTCAAGAATCCATCTTCAATGAAGAGATCCCGTGGAACCAACCCATCCTCCGCATCGAATCCTCACTCCCCAGCGACCAATCCCTTGCAGCCAAGCCACACAGCAATCAACACCGGAGAAGTTACCAATTTGTCACCAGTTTTGATATTTTTTTGCCCATCACTTGACGTCGGAGTTTCTCATCTTAGGTGCCTCAATGTCAGGCATGTCTTCAGCGACCCAATGCTCTATCCTTTCCTCCCTTGTCCCCTCTTATGTTTCTCTGTGGAGTAAACAACGAGAGTGTTTGTACCCGAAGACATTTTCCTGAATGTCTTCGACGCCAATGTCGCCTCTCACTAGACGATCCAATCCCTCTGCCTTCATCCATCCAATGTATTTCTTTGGCTTGCGACTCTTTGCGACAACGACAAGTTCAAGTCGTCCATCTCAGTTAGCGGCGAACCCCTTCTGGACGAACTCAGAAGAAAAAAATAGGGTCTTGAACTTTTAATTAGTTTAAATATTTCTCGTGTTATGTTCCATTTGATTCTATTACTTTCCATGTCCCAGAGGAAATATGACATTGCTGCAAACCACACAAATATAGAGCATACTGAACAATCACAGGCTAACTAGCAATCACGAATACTCATTACCTTCATACTGAAACAAAGACCCTCCCAGTATAGTACCACCTCAACATGTCCCCCACGCAATTCCTTGTCTTTGTTACCTGAGAAGTTTCCATGTGTGCCTACATATATCTGGGCAAAAGGGGAGGTACAATATTTTTTTCTTTCATTGTGAAACTAACAGCTTCCCTCCTCTCGCGTCCTCGGTCAAAAGGAAGGACGGTCGTGTAGGATGGAGTCAGCTTCATGACCTAAGTTCCTCTGCTGTACTTTCTTGTATCCATCTATAGTGGTGGGTGGGGAGGAGCCTTCTGCTTTGCTATCCTGTCTCCATCTATAGTGGTGGGTGGGGAGGAGCCTTCTGCTGTACTATCCTGTCTCCATCTATAGTGGTGGGTGGGGGAGGAGCCTTCTGCTGTACTATCCTGTCTCCATCTATAGTGGTGGGTGGGGAGGAGCCTTCTGCTGTACTGTCCTGTCTCCATCTATAGTGGTGGGTGAGGAGGAGCCTTCTGCTGTACTATCCTGTCTCCATCTATAGTGGTGGGTGAGGAGGGGCCTTCTGCTGTACTGTCCTGTCTCCATCTATAGTGGTGGGTGAGGAGGAGCCTTCTGCTGTACTGTCCTGTCTCCATCTATAGTGGTGGGTGGGGAGGAGCCTTCTGCTGTACTATCCTGTCTCCATCTATAGTGGTGGGTGGGGGAGGAGCCTTCTGCTGTACTGTCCTGTCTCCATCTATAGTGGTGGGTGAGGAGGAGCCTTCTGCTGTACTATCCTGTGCATAATACTCAATACAACCCTCACACTTGGCCTCATCAACTCGCTCTTCACAACTTGTTAGTCTTACAGAAACTTCATTAATGAATACGTTCTATGCCCAAGCATCGCTCAGAGCAGAAATTCGATTAAGGCTTCGAATATATGAAGATGATAAGCAACGATATGTCAAGTGGGAGGGAAGGATAGATACATAAACAAGGAGTACGAGAGAGCAGAATTGCTTACTTCCTTACTTATCATCATGTACTTACAACCAGGTTTCATCAAAAGGGAGGGCTAGCGCGTAGTGCTCACCACAGGAAGAACGAGTCGTGCAATTTACTTGCTGTCAGATGTTAGCTGTGTCACACAGAGAGATTGTATGTCTGTGGAGTGAAAGCCATCAAGCCCATGTGTGGGGGGAGGGCAGGGTGAAAAAAAACAACTTGTGCTACAGGAGAGAAACCAAACAGCCACTGAAGTGCTGGCTCACGATTCAGCCGTCACTTAACCCTCCCTGTTCCCAGGTTGGTGGTGGTGGGGGGGGGGGGGGGTTAGTAGCGGTAATATATACCTCCGTGGTCAGGTGGCTGTGCCTACCACGAACCCTACCTACCGGAAAGAGAGAGAGAGAGAGAGAGAGAGAGAGAGAGAGAGAGAGAGAGAGAGAGAGAGAGAGAGAGAGGGGGGGGGGGGTTAAGTAAAAACAGACAGATGTTGGTAATTCTTTGACTTTGACAACAGTATGTCCTTATCTATGTACGTAGCCCTCGAATGGAAAGGCGACGAAATGTCATCAACATCACACAAACTTTGTAAACCGTAAACACGTCTGATGTAATTTGCATACTGTTTAAAATGGATTTTTCCCCCCTGGTCACCAAACTCTCATCTTCCTCTCTGTTTCCCCTCTTAAATGATTCCCGGACGAAGACAAACTTGGCTAATCTGTATTTGATGTGACAGATGTAATCCCGGGGTTTAAGACATGAGTTAGAGCGTCGTTACTGCAGTTTAGACATAGTTATGTCTTCTAAATTTCTGGATATATCACGACCGATTCTTGTGAAGTTCTTAGCAGCTGGCAGCTTGCCCAATCTCTCCTCCTCGTCTGTCTAAGTCACACAGAGCCAGGGAAGTCATGAGAGTCCCACAGATATTGAGTGGATCCCTAATAACTCGTAGATTAGACGATTTGACCTCTGCTTCTTTCCTTCCACTTCCATACTTTAGGAGCAGTCTTGAACCATCTTAGTTTTCTCCTTTCTTACATATCCGTCGTCCTGTGAGAGGCAGGTCTATTCCCCATCTGTATAACGCGTGGTGTACGGGTCAGGCTCGACCTTGTTGGAGGCACCAGAACCCCTGATCGATGTTCGACCGTAAAGGAAATGGCATCATGGTTTGTGGATACAACTTCACCATCTACTGAACGTAATGTAGGAATCTGTCATGTTCAGTCCCATCCAGTCGCTTACCCTGCGGATCTAACTGACGACTCTCTTCCCTTAAGATTCCGACGACCCTCTCCCACCTAGAGTTCTGCCGACCTTCTGGACCCTGAAGACGATTCCTCCAGGGCCCTGGCTACCCCCATGGATCCTAATGACCCCAAGGGCTCTAGCCCCAGATATACAACCCAAGAGTTCAACTTGACCTCACTTGCTGGATCAAGCTGATCAGGACGCCACTTTCCGTCCCTGGAAACTTTACCGAGACGTAGTCAACAACCACCTTGACTAAACACAACCACTGTACAGCAGTCAGAGACTTAACAGTTGAGAGCGGTCGTCATGACCAGCATAACTATCAGCCTCAACAAGTCTACGCTGGTCAGATGACGTGACAAACATAACCAGAACTTCACCCCAATTCTAATTTGCTCTCTTTTTCAGCCCCTGCATCTTCCTCCTGATCTGCTCCTTGCTCTTGTACATCTCTCAGTCACACGCTCTTCTTCTTTGTAAGTGCTGTCCATACACCTCTGTCTTCTCCTTCAATAGTAACTTTATATTTCGTCTTCCTACTTAAGTGACTATCAGTAATGATTTGAAGAGAGAGAAAGAGAATCCCTACGACTACGTAAGACGAAATTTCGCCAAATTGTAGGGCTGACAGGTAGCGCTCACCACAAGAAAATCTAGAGTTACGAAGAATGAGTCGTATGAGTTACGTGGTGTCGAGTGAGATAGAGAGCTTGTACATGTTGGTGGACTGAAAGCCATCAGCCTACGTGTAGGTGAGGCAGAAAGAAAAGACAACAACCTGGGTCAAAAGAGTGAAACTTGACGGCCACTGAAGAGAGATGCATTCTAACCCAGACATAAAAAGCATCTGTGTCCTCGAAGACCTGTTGGGTAGGAGCTGGCGACCTCAGAGCAGCATTATGTTCTCTTTATAAAGGGACACAGTAGGACCAGGCACGTCCCCAGTCTATCTCGACCGGTCGAGATGGAGATTTCGGGACAGCTTCGACCAGGCGTGTACCAGGCTCTGCCTCTCTGCCTACTGAGACAGAGAGTTCGGAACAGCTTCGACCAAGCTTATCCCAGGCTTTGTCTCGCTGTCAGTTTAGATACAGGGCTGAGGTACAGCTTCGACCCCACGTACCTTAGGACATCTGTCACGAATGATACATCGTTGAATCTGCCACTTCCAGATAAGATGATAAGGAAACAGTGTTTACCTCATCAGCTTCCAAACATCAAGATGACATCGCGTGTGTTTACATTACTACATCCCTTAATAAACTATAAATTTAAGGTATGGTGATACTTCAGCCATCCCTTATAGCATCCAGAGACCTGTGACCAAGTGATATGTGGAGTGTCACGGCAAAAAGGTATGATGAAAAGAGAGGAAGTACTAACAGCCTTGCGAAAGATGAAATATGGTAAAACACTGGTAGATGGAATGGTCGTTAGATTTCTCAAGAATGGAATAATATTCCAGAATTGCTGAATTACATTTTCAGCATCAAATAAGAAGCTTATGGCAATGTATTTTTTTTTTTTTTTTTGCTGGGGATTAAAACTTGTACAGCGGCTCTGTCCTTGTGTAAAGGATTAGAACTTTTAAATGAGTTTTGTTTTGTGTGCTTCGAGACAGAAACTGTTTGGAACTGATGCGAATACCTTGTTGGCGACACTCTGAAGGTCTACGACCACGGAACTCATTGAGATACGTATGCTATGAAAGGCAAGTAATCAGTTGTCTATAGCTTCTCATTTAACACAAGCAGTTTAGTTAGTAATCTCACCAACAGATGGTGCCACATACCTCAACAAAAAATTTTACCCTTCAATGTCTTATATAAGGGGTCACTATATAGGGCAGGATGTCTCTCGAAGCATTATGAAGTGACTCATGCTATAGATAACAAATATAATGGACTTTTAATCATATCGAAATTCTGCATTAAATTCTCTTATTCTTTTTAGTGAGCAATTACCCAAAGTAGACAGTCTACTAGATTATTTTTTCGATTAATCTTTAAATATCAAAGTCATTTATAAACGGCCCACGCCAATTAATGTCGAATTATTTCATCTATATCATACAAATCACATTTACTTCCATTTTCTTTCTGGTGGCCTTATATTGTCCCTGTTGTACACCCTGTCTGTATCTGATTACATTTCTTATCTCACAGAGGGAAGCGCCACAATATTTCCTCTCTTATCAACACACTCGAACTTTATCAGATAACATATCATTCTTTTAAAAGCATAAAGAAAAAACTATGTAATCCAGGGAATGTTGAAAAATATTCAGTGAAAAAGATAAAGGAATGTTATCAGTTATGATAAACAAGAGCCGGATTGTGAAGGTTGTTGACGCGATAAAGACCTTTCAGTGCCAAAGCTCACAAAGAGAGGCGATGGTGGTCGCGGAGGAAGGCGTCTACAGGGGCGACATCTGTGAATCTGAGGCAACAACTCCTTCTCCACACAGACTTGAAACTTGTCAATAAACCTGAGGTTCTTCGTGTGACACGTCTTGTTTTGTAAGGGGTCACAATACCGTGCTTCTCTTTAGTCATTACCTCAGGGATTTAGCTTCTGTCGGAAGATATCGAGATATCTTTACTCAAAAAAGAAAGCTTCAGGTGCTTCTCTCTAGCACATACAGGAGAACAAGAACTAAAAGGAAATTCATCGTAGAGTCTAAGAACCTTCCCAGCACACATAGCTAAGTCCTGGAGGTTTCCTAGCACACATAGCTAAGTCAAGGAGCCATCCTAGCGCCCAGAGCTAAGCACAGGAGCCATCCTAGCACCCAAAGCAAAGTCCAGGAGGCTTCCTAGCGCACACAGCTAAGTCCAGGAGTCTTCCTAACAGAAAGAACTAAGTCGAGGAGCCTCCTAGTGTCCACAGTCAAGTTCAAGAGCACCCATAGCTAAGTCCTAGAGCCATCCTAGCACCTAGATTTAAGTATAAGAGCTTTCCTAGCCCACACAGCTAAGTACATAAGCCTTCTTAGCACACAAAGCTACGTACAGGAGCTTCTAGCACCCGCAGCTAAGTCCAGGAGCCTTCCTAGCACCCTAGATAAGTGTAGGAGCCTTCCTAGCACCCTAGCTAAGTCCAGGAGCCTTCCTAGCACCCTAGCTAAGTCCAGGAGCCTTCCTAGCACCCTAGCTAAGTCCAGGAGCCTTCCTAGCACCCTAGCTAAGTGTAGGAGCCTTCCTAGCACCCTAGCTAAGTGTAGGAGCCTTCCTAGCACCCTAGCTAAGTCCAGGAGCCTTCCTAGCACCCCCAGTGGCCTGAGGCCAGACAAATGGGGTTGAGAGTCCTCATAAAGAGTGCTATGAAGATAGTTATCTGGTGATATGCTGTGCGCGGGGGTCGTGGGGTGAGGGATGGAAATGGATGATGAAGTGTAAATGTGAAATCCTGATAGCATCAAGGGAGGAGGACGTGTGGATATATATATATATATATATATATATATATATATATATATATATATATAGAAAATGAACCCGGTATCTAAACCGGAAAATGAAACTGTAGTGTCTATTACGTTCTGGTAGTTCAAGATTGATAACTTCTCTAATATATATATATATATATATATATATATATATATATATATATATATATATATATATATATATATATATATATATATATATATATATATATATATTCCAAAAAAGGCCCAGTCCTCTGTTCTTAACGCTACCTCGCTAACGCTGGAAATGGCAAATAGTTTAAAAGAAAAAGATATATATATATATATATATATATATATATATATATATATATATATATATATATATATATATAGTAATCTGGGAAACGAAACAACATCCAGTTTCTGATAAGGGCAGATTCGATGCTGATAGTGCAGTTAGATAAGATTAGATACGTCCCTTTTAACCTAATTGTCTTTTTCAAGGATTCTTGTAGGATGTTGCATTCCTCGACCCATGCCATGACGTCCTAGCTACGTCTCTTCGCTGGATATCAACTGACTGTTATATTTCTTTCTTGTGTCTCCACTGATGATGTGATTATTACACGAAAGTGCACTTGGGAACTTATCTTGTTTCATTTCCCCGTGAATACAAAAGGAAAAGATACGTGGATGACGTGTGGTCCTTGTGGCTATGCTCCTAAGATTGTGATGTTTTCTTTAATAAATTGAATACATCCACCCCACACAACATTAGATGATATCCACTCCAGCATCGAATTCAAGATGGAATGGGGAAAAAGAAGGCAAACTGCCCTCTCTTGATGTGTTGATGAACAGAGAATCTGATCATTTGTCCCTTAAAATCTACAGGAAGCCTACCAACTCTTAGAGCTATATTCATTTTTTCTCAGTACATGATCCTTCTATAAATATGTCTGTAGTTATGTCTATGTTTTAAGAGCACTACGGATATGTGATCCCATAGGCCTGGTAGATGAATGTAGTCATATAAGACGTATCTTTAGGCAGTTATATCATCCCAATTGTTTTGTGAACAAAGTTTACTGGAAAGCTAGGAAGACATTTTATGCTTCTTGTAACAAAAATGTGACAAATAAGGATAAGTCTAAATGTTTAGTGTTGCCCTATTCTCCCAACTTAGCTAATCTAAGACATGTTCTAAAAAACATTGCTTGTAATGTTGCTTTCCAGTACAATAACACCATCAGTAAGACCTTAATAAATAGTAGGCCAAATCATGCAACAATTGGGAGTGTTTACGTCGTCAAATGCAAGTCATGTAAATATATTCATATAGACCAGACTGGTAAAACTGTAACGGAGATGTGTTATTGGCACCGTCATGCAGTACGCAGGGATGACCACAAAAATGCGATCGCTAAACATTGTCATGAAAATGATCACCCTAGCCATAGATCTTGAAAATCCCGTTATTCTATACCCCTCTGCTGATTATGTCACACGTAACGTCATTGAATCTGTCTTAATTGCTGATACTAAGAACTTTGATTTGTCCCCAGGTAATTGTAAAGCCCATCCTAGCATTAACCAAATCATTATGAGAGAATTGACAAAACACGAAAGCATAAAAAGTTGTTCAAGACACACCCAGCTACCCAGGTCAACCCCCGCCACGTGACCCCCCTCAGTCACTCTCCCTTACAACGGTTACTGCCAGACAAAGCGGACAGTGGTTGGTCTGTACAGATTGGTGCTGGACGGCGGGACTCAAGTGTGATGTTGGGATTTAAATAACTTTGTTAAGTACTGGCACCACCTGATGATGAGGTGGATTGTCTCCACGAAACATGTCGTGCCACATGTATAGAAAAATTACATGTTAAATAAAATTGTATGAACTCCTACTGAAGTACGATTTCACCTTCACGGTATCATAACGGACAAGTGTAATCATCGTGTGTATATATATATATATATATATATATATATATATATATATATATATATATATATATATATATATATGTGTGTGTGTGTGTGTGTGTGTGTGTGTGTGTGTATCCTAACCGAAGCCAGGCACCCATTTATCGACCTTAGAAACGATGAAAAGCTGGGTTAACTGTGGACCAGCTGCTGCAACCAGGATTCGAACCTATGAGAGCTCGACCCTGGTGGCCCATGAATGCAAAACGAGCAGGAACGCTAACCCCTTCACCACGGAGCTCCATAAGATGATATGCATAACTCGCCAAAAAAAGAACTTTGACGTTTGCAACGCACGCCACTTTCTACCACATCTTTTAACGGGTTTTCAATGTAGTCAAGTCTATGAATATGGTCAAAAACATGTCTTTAAATGCCTCACAGTTGTCCCACTGATGCAACTCTTGTTTATCGTCTGACAGACCCGACACAGGTGGACGAGGAGTTATAGTAATTGGTTTAATAGGCTTGCGAGAGAGAGAAAGAGAGGAATGACTGTGGATGTCTAACTATTCACCCCGCCGGATCAGAATATGATTCAGGGTCAATCTGATGCGAAAAATATGAAGGTTACACGTGAAACATAGCCTACCACCCAGCCAGCTTGCCAGCCAGCCACCCTGCCAATCAGCCAGCCAGCCACCCACCATGACGATCACAAAGCTTATTATCCTGGATTCATCTGAACGCCTTCAGGGGGATATGAGTCCCGGGGGTCTCTGGTGCCACTGAGACAAATGATTATTTTGTTCAGTGATGTTTTGGCTCTCACTAGCTAGAATGAAGAGTCCCGTCTGCTCGTTTGTTAACTGGCGGGAGAGTGAAGCTTTGTGCTGGGAGAGAGAGAGAGAGAGAGAGAGAGAGAGAGAGAGAGAGAGAGAGAGAGAGAGAGAGAGAGAGAGAGAGAGAGAGACAGAGACAGAGAGAGAGAGAGAGTAATATGTTACATAGAAAGTGTGACCACATAGACTCAAGATCCGAGTGAGGTGGTCTGACCTTTATCTATATAAAAGAGAGAGAGAGAGAGAGAGAGAGAGAGAGAGAGAGAGAGAGAGAGAGAGAGAGAGAGAGAGAGAGAGAGAGGGGGGGAAGGGGTGAGGGGGGGATTGTCCAATATCATATCTTCTCCCATTTCTATGGCGTGGTCCTCCCCCATGTCTTCCTCACACAAGGTCCTACGCGTTTCTCTCTCTCATCTTCACCTGGGTAAGGCGTATGGATAAGATGGTATACACTCCTCGCTTCCCAGACGATTACATCCCGAAGTTAACGTCGATTCTTGCTTGCCTAATTTGCCTCCGTCTTTTCAGAAGCCTGCCTTGGTGCAGCCCATCCTGATGGTTAGAGATCGCTTTAACCTTCCTAACTAATGTCATCTTGATCTCCTTTCTGCGCTTCCCAAATTCTTCGACACTTTCCTTGACTCCAACTTTCTTAAATGGTAGACTTCCCATTCCTTTCTTTCACATCACACTACGTGTCTCAGACTGTAAGGTCACCATTCCATTCTTTCACAACATCACTACGTCTTTATGACCGTAAGATTCCTATTCCATTCTTTCACACCATCACTACGTCTTTATGGTTGTAAGATTCCTATTCCATTCTTTCACATCATCACTACGTCTTTCAAGGTGTAAGATTCCCATTCCATTCTTTCACATCATCACTACGTCTCTCAGATTCTAAGATTCCCATTACATTCTTTCACATAATCACTATGTCCTTCACAATGTAAGATTCCCATTCCTTCCTTTCACACCATCCCTACGTCTCCAAGACTGTAAGATTCCCATTCCATTCTTTCACACCATCCCTACGTCTCCAAGACTGTAAGATTCCCATTCCATTCTTTCACACCATCCCTACGTCTCCAAGACTGTAAGATTCCCATTCCATTCTTTCACACCAGCACTACGTCATTATAACTGCAAGATTCCCATTCCTTTCTTTCACATCATCACTACGTGTCTCACAATGTCAGGTCCAACGGGTGATCTCTCCTATTCATCTCCGTTCCTCCTCCCTCATGGGGTCTGATGGATCCTTTGGCATGGTCCTCAAGATCTTTGAAGCACAGGGTGTAGCATAGGTATTTACTTACCAAACGTTCTTTCTTTGGCTTTTCTGCTCTTCTCTGTCCTCGAAGGCTGTAGTTTTCGAAGAAGCAACGTCTTTCTCTTTCCTTATCAGTGATTAGTGTCCTTTCGAGTTCTTTCCTACCTCTCACACTGTTTCTCCCATCCACAAGCGATCTGTCTTCTATCTCCGTCCCTATTCATCCTTACGCTAACATCTCCCTCTACATACTTCATCGCATTAACCATCTCTTTCTCACTCTATTACTCCTTCTTTTTCTCTTGGCTCGGACCTGTGTAACATCCGCAGAATGGGCAGGCAGTAACCTGGTTCGATTTAAGATCACAAATTGCATATTTTCTACTTGCCTCTCTAATTTTCGCCCTGTTTTCTGCTATTCAGTTTCAAAACACCACAATTCAACCCTGCAATGATGTAAAAATGTTTGGCATAACCATATCCTCCACTTTATCTTGGACACCCCACACAAAGAACACCCCATAAGCTGCTTCTCAAAAGCTGGGGTGTTGTATAAGTAACCTAACTGTACTTCTTGTGAGCAGTTAATCTATGCATCTATCTCATTCATCCCAAGTATGAAGAACTGTACAAAGATCTGATGTAGTTCTTTCACTTCTCTGTTGGTCAGATTGGAATCAAAAACTTCCACCTTATCAATTCTCCTATCATCACATATTTTCAGTCATTCCTTTCCATCCAACGTGATGTTGTGTTTGTCTCCCTCTATTTTCCAGATATTATTTCGGCCACTTCTATTGTGAACTATCTACGTGTGTCCCAACTACTATTACCTGAAAGAAGCAACATCACTATGTTTGAAGAGGGAAGGTGTAAACAGGTGATTGCAAGAGAGTTGAGAGAGCGCTTGGCTCTTGACTCCACTCAGGCATAGATAAAGGCGAAATAATCACGTGAGATATGTTACAAGTGTGCATACTTGGGTGAATGAAACACATGCTGATAAGGAATATCTGCCCCAGAAGGAAAATAATAGGAGCATGTTTACATCGTCCTCAACTCTTGGGAGGCAAAGTTTGTGATATTCACCCTATGGGAATATTAGGATAAACTGGAGAAGATATGGCTACATTTAACCTGCTCATGTTCCTGCTGGGTTGAGTTGTGGTGTTTTAAAATCTCCCGACTGGAAACAAGTTGAGATTTGGGAAGAGACTTAGGGAGACAATACGTTTTTAAACCATTGAATCTAATTGGGTTGTTGCCTCCTCCTTCCTCGTTGCTGCTCACCCCAGGATCAAGGATCTAAATATGTTCATACGAGAAAAAAAGAACAAGTATTGAAGTCAAGCGAGAAGGTAAAGTAGGTTGGCGAATGTCGTGAAATCCCTGGTGACGGAGTGAATAAGATTAGATGTTGAAGAATCATCATTTATGGTGAGATGAAAGATGAGTAGGCGATAAGAGATAAGCCTGAGGAACACCGATACTGATAAGATAAGAGGCAGAAGTCACTTCGTTTACACCTACCGCGATGGACTGACCAGAGAGGAGGTTATGCATCAGAAAACAAGAGAGAAGCAGAAACTCCTGAGGAGGTTTAGCGAGCAGAGACTTTTGCCAAACACTTTCATATACGTGTGTGCTCGGAGGAAGGGTTCAGAAGTGCCTGTGTACAATGTGAAGGTCCAGACGTATAGGTATATGTAAATACGTTCAAGATGAAAGATTAGATGTTCATTTGTGCTCAAAATAAGGGATTAGATGTGTATGTTTACCACGCTATATACTTATTTATGTGTTTATACTCATCTTTAGAACACAGAGAGAGAGAGAGAGAGAGAGAGAGAGAGAGAGAGAGAGAGAGAGAGAGAGAGAGAGAGAGAGAGAGAGAGAGAGAGAGGCGTCCATGTTGCAACGGTTAGTGTTACTGTCCACGAATCACCACGCGCCAGCCGGAGGTTGGACCCACACGGGTTCGAATCCTAGGCTTAGTAGTCTGCCTACACCCAACCCCAAGATGTTCATCCTCCCTTTTGGCCTGGTCAATAAAATGGATACGTGGTATAGGCTAGGGTGTGTGTGTGTGTGTGTGTGCACATAGGAGTAAAGACATGGTACACATACACAAGGTTAAGAGACGGGGCAACACGAGTGTAAAAAACCCCTTCCTCCCATAACACATAAATAGTCATCACAATACCCATCAACATGTCACCCACAGCTTGTCCCTTTTAATGACGTCTTTCCACCCACGTTCTCTCTCTCTCTCTCTCTCTCTCTCTCTCTCTCTCTCTCTCTCTCTCTCTCTCTCTCTCTCTCTCTCTCTCTCTCTCTCTCTCAACATCAGGTTGCGACGTATCGCTACCTCCTCACTTTACTATCTGCTGCACCTCCTCACACTATCTGCTGCACCTCCTCACTTTACTATCTGCTGCACCTCCTCACACTATCTGCTGCACCTCCTCACACTACTATCTGCTGCACCTCCTCACTTTACTATCTGCTGCACCTCCTCACATTACTATCTGCTGCACCTCCTCACTTTACTATCTGCTGCACCTCCTCACACTATCTGCTGCACCTCCTCACACTACTATCTGCTGCACCTCCTCACATTACTATCTGCTGCACCTCCTCACATTACTATCTGCTGCACCTCCTCACATTACTATCTGCTGCACCTCCTCACATTACTATCTGCTGCACCTCCTCACATTACTATCTGCTGCACCTCCTCACACTATCTGCTGCACCTCCTCACATTACTATCTGCTGCACCTCCTCACACTACTATCTGCTGCACCTCCTCATACTATCTGCTGCACCTCCTCACATTACTATCTGCTGCACCTCCTCACATTACTATCTGCTGCACCTCCTCACATTACTATCTGCTGCACCTCCTCACATTACTATCTGCTGCACCTCCTCACATTACTATCTGCTGCACCTCCTCACATTACTATCTGCTGCACCTCCTCACTTTACTATCTGCTGCACCTCCTCACATTACTATCTGCTGCACCTCCTCACACTACTATCTGCTGCACCTCCTCATACTATCTGCTGCACCTCCTCACATTACTATCTGCTGCACCTCCTCACATTACTATCTGCTGCACCTCCTCACTTTACTATCTGCTGCACCTCCTCACACTATCTGCTGCACCTCCTCACACTATCCACACCACCTCCTCACACAGGAGGCTGTGAGGGCCCTACCGCCGCCTCGCTATCACCTCTTTCCTCTCCTCACAACCACCTCCACAGCGGCCACGCATTGTCCAACAACAACACAACATGTTATTCCAATGGCTATGCCTTTTTTTAACACTGTCAGGATTGCCCATCGTCCATAATACTTAACGAAAACCACCCTATTAGTCCCCCCTCGGATGTACGTGGGAAAAAAAAAAAAAAGGACCCCAGATTTTGATCAAAATAGAATCACTGGACGTTTTAAAGCAATATGCATTCCTATGATAACTGAAAATTTTCTTTTTTTAGAGACGAAAATGTGTGAAGGGGAAATATGTGATAATGAGGCTTTTACCTCCATTCATGAAAAATGTGTATAGAACAGAGACGTCTCTCATTATCTCCACAGTGTGTATACCAAACACATCATTCTATCCACACATACAAGGTACTAAAGCGATGAAGGTATAGAAAAACTAAAATATATAAAAAGAAATGTACACATAATGATAACGATACAGCAGTTGTCCCCTATACAGTAGTACCATTAACGGAGAACGGAACGTCAAGAGTAACACGTAATATGGACCACCGTGGAATAGCCATTAACGTGCACAGGATCGAAACCTGATGATCGAGGCAGTCGATCCACAATTAACCCAGCTGTTCATCCACCCGCAGAGGTTGGACGATATAAGGAGAAAGATTCAGGTGGCACTACAGTCTTCCAGCATTTGAAACGTATACGAAAGAAGAATATAACTATAGACGAAAAGAAAAATAAGCGTAGTATACGCTAGGCAGTTGAAACTCCATAGAATAATCAGGAGATAAATGCTAATTAAAGAGCAGCTGTTCATACCGAGGCTTATAGAAAGGTTGTTGAAAGAGACTAGAAAATATGAGAGGAACTGGACGATACGTTCCAGTGTGTGTTCACACAGAGAGAGGAGGTCACTATAACACTGATGAGATGGGATGGGAAGGAGGATCTGGAAAGCGATGAAACTCTAAGAAAAGACTAAAGAAGGCGAATGAGGCATCTTGATACGTAGGAATACATGGATACAATGATGTCTCTCCATATGGACGCAAGAAGTGTGGAAAAACCATGTGACACTTCCCTGCGTGAACATATATCCTTGAGAGAGGATTTGGTGCAACAGAAGTGAAAGAGCAAAGGTCGTGCCTATTTTTAAGAAAGGAGATATAGGGTACTGCACTGTTCCGAAGACCAACGTGTCTGACGAGTGAGTCTGTATAACAGTGAAAAAAAGAATTGAACGCCAACGGATGTAATGCAAAGGAGAAATAACCTAACCGTGAAAAAGGATGAAGTCATTAAAAAGTCATACATGACACATTTTTCCTAAGATTTCTATGAAAAAGTGAGCTCTGTTTTAGGTAAAAGAGTTGGACAAGAGGATTATGTATTCTAGGGCTTCCGGAAAGCATCAGATACGGTCCCACAGAAGAAGAGGATAGTACAGAGGCGAGACTTTCAAGCGACCACAAGGGATAAATTCCTTCGTTGGATCGAAAGATCATCTGAATGGAAGTGAACGACGGACACCTATCAGATGAACCATTTCTAAATGGGTAAGGGGTAACCCGTTGGCGTACAACAGGGCTCAGTTATAGGGCCTCTGTTTGTCTTTATATACTTTCATGACATACCAGAGGGACTAGAGTCATACACATATGTTTGCCGATGATGCTGAAGTGATGGTAGAAGAATGGAGTAAGCATAACTTCATCAACTCGCAAAGGTACTTCGACAAACCCCAGAGTTTGTCAGAGACATGGTTGGGGAAAGTCAACGCAAGAAAAGGTAAAGTATGGTTGATAGAACACCGTGGAAAGGGAGTAGATATGACTATAATCTTGCAGAGAACAAACTCTTTTAGACCTGTGCATGAATGAGACTTTTGGAACTATATAGTACCTAACTTCATGAGGCAAATTCCACACCATTTACTCCATACCACTCAAATATTATAGTCATCTCTCACAGTTGTTACACACCAACCGAACATGTCTTTTTTTATACTGAAGGTTCCAGTCATCGACGAAAATCCACATCAAGGCCGGGCCTTAATTGAATATAGAAAGAATTATGAAACGGAAAGAGAAAAGACAAGGGAAAGTATCTACAAATTTTTGAGAAAGTGAAAAACCTGTCTCTTGAAATGTGTCAGCTCATTGTTATATGTAAAGACATGAGAAGCTAGAGAGTTCCAAAGCTTCGACGTGTAGGGAAAGAAGCAGGTATCAAAATGGCCCACCCTTGAGCTGCTGATGTCCACACAATGATCATGTGATGCAGCAACCTTCCGAGCATTGCGTAGTCGCTAGTAGCTAGCGGTGGGGGCACACAAGTAACCATCTCTCGGGAGCAAAAACCAAAGTAATACCTATAGAAGAGGGAAAGTGAACCAACATTGCTGCGCAAGTCAAGACTATCAAGTTTGGGAGTTAGCCTGGGACAGGTTATAAGGCAGATCGCTTTCGACTCAACTGTGTCAAGTAAGAATGCAGAGCTAGAACCACCCCAGATGCGATAGCAGTACTCCATACAAGGAGGAATCAATCCCTTGTATAAACGGAGCAACTGTTCAGAAGAGAAGAAACTTCCACATCTAAACAGGACACCCAGTTTCTTTGAGACAGACTTCGCTATTCCCGTAATGTGAGGTTTCCAAGAAAGAGTAGGTGTTGCAGTGATACCAAGTATGTTTATTTAGGTAGACTTGCCGACCTGTTGTCCCCAAGCTTATGTTAGGGAATTTACCTTAAACAATCATTTCATTCATCATGTCTTGATCCTGTTTGACTACAGTACAACTGTAACATAAAAAAAAAAGATAAAACATTTGTTCTAATGTCATTTTTGTTATATTACGGGTGGTATTTGGGGGTACCAAGATATATATATATATATATATATATATATATATATATATATATATATATATATATATATATATATATATATATATATAGCAGCCAGCATAGAGGCCCACTCGATCTTGCTTACATCCATTCAATGGTTTCGTCAAAAACCTTTTTCCTCAATTTACTGACGTCGTTTGACTCTGCGAAACATTCTCAGAAGATTCTGATATCTTGCTCTTCCATCTCCTCCCCAGTAGCTATTGTTGTGACCAGAATAAACATCATTATGACCCCTGATCGAACTGAATATAGACTCTACTGTTCATTAGGAAGTGAGAATTTCTGACGATAGTTTCACATGGAAATGCGACAGTAATATTCAGTGGGTTCCAGACGCCGACGAGAAATGGCGACGACTCTCGTCTTTGACGAGGACTTAAAATGTTCCTCTGACAAATGGAGTTTCATTTGCCTTACTTTAAGAAGTTTCTGAGACTCCTCTTCTTTTCCTGTCACTGAAGTAATTAGTGGAGGCAAAGTTATTTTTACAAGCGAGTGAGTGGGTGTGTGTCTTTTTTCTATCTCTTCTTCTGAAATTTCTTGGTCACCTAAGGATGGAACACATTCGCCAACACAGACAATATGGATTCCTGGATGGTTAAGAAAATGATTTATATATGAATCATCGTAAGTGAATTTCCTTTATATATAACTCCCCTCGTTTATTCACTTTATGTCCTGCCATTAACCTATAGACTCGAACTACCATTGAGCAGGCCTTATTGTGTTTTGTCGGAGAACGATGGAATGGCATTGTTCAGTGGTATAACCACTCAACCAAGCCAGTTTTCCTCTTCATACCACCCATATTGCAAGAATTATGTAAGATCCTGAGGACCTTCTTGGACTGGGGTGGGGATGACATGTCACTTTGAGATCGTTTTTCTTTCTCAATAGTTTCAATCAATCTATCAATCAAAATCATCTCGTCGGCACAACCTCCCAGGTCAGCAATTACATATTTTCTCAAAAAATATCAGCCCTGCAGCCAGCAATTTCTATCCTGCCAATGAAATTGATTAATTATTGGCAGCTGTGTATATGGGGGTTAGTGATCGTGCGTCTGGGTTCTTCCGTGGCGTGTTTACGGACAGATGATAACACTGGCATTTATCAGTTTACATGATCCTTTTGCATTTATCAACTCTACTAGATCTATAAACTTAGTTGAAAGCTAAGTCATTTACCCTTGCTATACATATGAAGATAATTTTTATTTGTGTTAGCGACCCTTGATAAAGATTAGTTTTACAGGGATGTTACTGATGGTATATATGGAAATGAAGATCGGGTCAAGTGAGGTCATCTAGAGAACCAGTACAGATCCTGTGATTGGGTCAAATGAGGTCATCTGTAAAGGGTTCAGGAGCTGGAGGATTATATAACACAGTCTATACAAAAAAACTGTACAGGATGGTTGGCATTACTGCTGAATGCACGAACATTCTATCTACAGAAAAAACCATGTAGCACCTAAACCCAGAGACATTACAAAACCTAAACAAAAAAAAATAGATTCACAAAGGCACAAAAAAAAATCTTTAAAATCTTTTCATACCTGTCTTTCGTTTCCCGCATTAGCAAGGTAGCGCCAGGAACCGATCATTACGTCGCAGGCGTGAGCCAAAAGTCCAGCAGTAAGCTCTCTCTCTCTCTCTCTCTCTCTCTCTCTCTCTCTCTCTCTCTCTCTCTCTCTCTCTCTCTCTCTGGCCACAAAGCCTTCCTTACAGCAGCAGACTCCACCCCCCCTTCCCCCTCCCCATACACACACACACACACACACACACACACACACACATAACCCATTGGTCTCTCACCCCCACCACCACCTTACCCCCAATACACTTGTCCGAGATTCGCGCTGAGGTGATGCAATAAAAGGATTCCCTCCAAGCTATTGTTTGGGCTTAACGCGTGACCTGTCAATACCTGGCCATTGTATCGCTATTGTATCGCCATTGTATCGCCATTGTATCGCCTGAAGGATAATAGCTGGGAATAAGCGGACGGACGTCGCCCTCTCGTGCCAATTGCTCCGCCTCCAGATAACAGGATGAGGTTTATGGTTTTGTGTGTGTGTGTGTGTGTGTGTGTGTGTGTGTGTGTGTGTGTGTGTGTGTGTGTGTGTGTGTGTGTGTTTAAGAATCTCGGTGGTATAGAAAGTGATGGGTTCGACCTTTGGGTTACGGGATGTTGCCCACAGTCAGTCCAAGTGCTCATCCTCCTCCTCCTCCTCCTCCTCCTCTCGAGGCTGGTTGATGAATGGGTACCTGGCCTAGGCTGGTGTGTGTGTGTGTGTGTGTGTGTGTGTGTGTGTGTGTGTGTGTGTGTGTGTGTGTGTGTGTGTGGAGCGCTGGCCACACGGTTACCCAGAGTCACGTATTGTCAAGTGGTACGTATGTGAGGGGGAGAGATTGCGTGTTTGTGAAATGAAGGTCAGCATCCCACGTACGAGGGAGGCAGATAGAAGAGACAGCAACATAAGGAGGAAAAGGAGTGAAAGTTGACAGCCACCGATGCTTTGGCTAACTGATCAGCCGTCATTAAGCCCCTCCCGGATACGCAGGTTGGAGGGGTATTACAGGTAATTTGTATACCCCTTTGGTCAGGTGGCTGAGCCTACCACGAACTGTACCTACGGGAGAGAGAGAGAGAGAGAGAGAGAGAGAGAGAGAGAGAGAGAGAGAGAGAGAGAGAGAGAGAACAACAGGCCTTTTAGCCACAGACCACCTGGATGTTATTACTGTCAACAAAGACCTCTCTGCTGGTTACCCTAACCCCCTTTACCAGCATATACCCCCTTCCCCAGGATAGCTACCTCCTCAACATACGCCCCACGAGAGATTTTCCTTTATAGTACCAGACCCCACAACACCTGCTCCTCACAACAGATGTCCCTTACGACAGCTGTAGCCCATACCATCGCACCACAACAACCTAATCCCCACACCAGCAGGCGCCCCCTCACAACAGCTGACCCTCCACAATATGTTCTGTACAACAGCTGCCCCTCCACAGCATGTTCTGTAAAACAGCTGCCCCTCCACAGCATGTTCTGTACAACAGCTGCCCCTCCACAGCATGTTCTGTACAACAGCTGCCCCTCCACAACATGTTCTGTACAACAGCTGCCCCTCCACAACATGTTCTATACAACAGCTGACCCTCCACAACATGTTCTGTACAACAGCTGCCCCTCCACAACATGTTCTGTACAACAGCTGACCCTCCACAACATCCGCCCTCCTCAACAGGTGTCTTCCTCAACAGCTGGCCCTCTTTAACAGGTGTTTCTCCACAACAGCTGATCTCCCTAACAGTTTTCATCAACATGACGTTAACCAGTAGACAACCAACAACGGTAATTTTTCGTCCTCATTTGCAAACTCTTCAAATCTGTGGCGGAGTTATTCCTTTTGGTGGAAAATCTGGACAATTTTGATCTGGAAGCATTCATGCTGCCCATGTGTTATTGTTTTCATCAAGTGAAAACTATCTGTTCGCCAGAAAATACCAAACGAGATATTGATTCACCGAGTCCTGCTTCACCTTCCGGCGCACTGCAAATAAAGGCGATGGAATTCCGTTTTCTTAAGATTCTATTACCCAGTTTTGTATTTTCATTTGCCAACTAGAAATTCTGATATGTTCAAAATCCTACGTCCTTTCCTTTGTCAAATTAGATTATTTGATCTAACAAGGGTTCGACCATCTATATTCCAGTCATGAGACTGTGACATCCTCTCACCCACAAGCCGAGATCCTCTACCTCGGCGTTCACCATAGGGAATGGTTGAATTCCTCCCATACAGATGGTGGAGGGATTGAAGCCCTCACGTTCCCTATTCTCAGGGATTTAGAGCAAATTATCTCCCACACTACCCTTATACCAGACCACTGTGGCCATTCCCATATCATTCTGGATTTGTTTTTCGCCTCCGGTCCATCTCGATGTAAATACACAATCTCGCTCTCAATTGGCTCATCTGATCACACTCTCATAAGTGTATCTAACGGCACCTCCCCCTCCAGCAGTCCCTTCTACGTGTAAATACAGGCACCTCAACAAAACTGACTGGAATAACTTACGTAACTTCTTATCTGACTTTCCTTAAGCAAATTACTGTCTATGGTGATGCTTCTGTGTCCGCCAAACGCATAGAAGAAGTTATTCTTGCGGGACTGGAAGCATTCATCCCTTCTTCCTCCAAGACGACCTCTTCATCCAATCCATGGCTCAACCGTTCATGTTCTGAGGCCATTCAGGCAAGGAATCAGGCATATCGGGCTTGGAAAAAACTTTCCTTCCTCTGACTCCCAGTCAGTTTTTATCACTGCACGTAATCGCTACAAGCAAATTATCCGTGCGGTGAAACGTTCCTTTATTGAAAGAGAGTCCGATAACCTCTCCTCTCCTCGTCATCTACAGACAGGTCTTTCAGGTCTTTAGCTAATGGCATCTCGAACAACTTCTGTCGTTCTACCTTCACTTTCCCGTTCTGTCGGCACTATAGCTGTCTCTCCCGTAGACAATACAACTCTCTTGCCTCTCGTTTCTCCTCTAACTTCACCCTGGACGACTCTAACATTCCCTCACCCCCTGATGCTCCTCTTACTCATAAGAATCAACAGTGCAATATTTTACGGCGTAACACAACACATTTCCTCCTATTTGGGGGAATTTTATCTCCAGAAGCTTCGATGGATGACACAGCCGTGATGTATTCGAGGGCGCGATAGATATTGAAACTGAATCGACAGTATGAATGAGAACAGTTTGTTGCATCTGTATCAATAGTCCAATTTGTGGACATATAGATGTCACATAAACAAATCGGTCTGTGACTAACCTTAATGCTTCCAGTCCTGGAACAATCTAGCTTCCAGTCCTGGAACAATCTAGCTTCCAGTCCTGGAACAATCTAGCTTCCAGTCCTGGAACAATCTAGCTTCCAGTCCTGGAACAATCTAGCTTCCAGTCCTGGAACAATCTAGCTTCCAGTCCTGGAACAATCTAGCTTCCAGTCCTGGAACAATCTAGCTTCCAGTCCTGGAACAATCTAGCTTCCAGTCCTAGAACAATCTAGCTTGCAGTCCTGGAACAATCTAGCTTCCAGTCCTGGAACAATCTAGCTTCCAGTCATGAAACAATCCAGCTTCCAGTCATGGAACAATCTAGCTTCCAGTCCTGGAACAATCTAGCTTCCAGTCCTAGAACAATCTAGCTTCCAGTCCTGGAACAATCTAGCTTCCAGTCCTGGAACAATCTAGCTTGCAGTCCTGGAACAATCTAGCTTCCAGTCCTAGAACAATCTAGCTTCCAGTCCTGGAACAATCTAGCTTCCAGTCCTGGAACAATCTAGCTTGCAGTCCTGGAACAAACCAACTTCTAGTCATGGAACAATTAAGGTTCCGGTTCCGGGATAGTCCAGCTTCCAGTCCCGGGATAGTCCAGGGACAGTCCACCTCCTACTCCCGGAACTGTACAGTTTCCAGTCCATGGAAAGTCTAGCTTCCAGTCCAAGGATAGATTGTCCTGCATCCCTGGGATAGTCCAGATTCTAGTACCGGGACAGACTAGTTTCCAGTCCCCGGAAAGCCCAGCTCCTCGTCTCAGGATAGTCCTATCTTCTTGTTCCAGGATAGGTCATCTTCCAGTCCTGAAATACCCAACCTTCCAGTGTCCAGGTAGCCCAGTGAGGACCGGGTGTGACTGGTGACGGTGGTTGAGCCATCAACTCAGTGTGTACAGTGAAAAGTTAAGAAGCCCATTTATAAGTATGGAAAATCCACTTTCGTCAACACACTGGTCATGGGATCTGATACCAGACTCGACACGTGATCTACCCTGGGTCTGGATACCTCAGGACCAGAAGCTGGAAAACTCTGGTGGTGGAAGCTGGGATACTTTGGGACTGGAGGCTGGAACACCCTGGGACTGAAGGCTAAAGTACCTCGGGAACTGGAGACTGGAATTCCTTGGGAATATAGGTTGGGATACCTTGGAACTGGAGGCTAAGATACCTCGGGAACGAAGGCTGGAATACCTTGATTTTTCCTGGGACTGGAGGCTGGAATATCCCGGAACAGAAGGCTAGAATATTCCGGGACTGGAAGCTGGAATATCCCGGGACTGGAGGCTGGAATATCCCGGGACAGAAGGCTGGAATATACTGGGACTGGAGGCTGGTATATCCTAGGACTAGAAGCTGGAGTATCCAGGAACTGGAGGCTGGAATACCCTGGAAATAGAGGTTGGAATATTCCAGGACTGGAAGCCGGAATACCAACGGATTGGAGACTGCAATATCCCGGGATTGGAGGCTGGAACACCTCATTACTGGAGGTAAGAATATCCTGGGACTGGAGGCTGAACTAGCCCGGGGCTGGAGGTTGGAATATCCCTGTATAGGAGGCTGGAATACCTCGGGACTAGAGGCTGGAATATACTGGGACTGGAGGCTGGGATATCCCGGAACCGAAAGCTGGATTATACCAAGACTGGGATCTGGGTTACCCTGACTATCCCGGGACAGAAGGTTGGGCTATCCTGGGACACAGCAGGGACGGTCACAGAGGAGTTTGTTTATAACAATACCGCGGTTGCCAACAGCACATTCATGGCCATCTGAAAATGATGGTTTTTCTTAACGTAAGGAGAAGGTTGTGCTACCCTATAGTTTAAGAGATTTAATTATGAGTGTATCTTGAGTATGAGAGATGTAGTATGATGTGAATAGTGTGGCGAGTCTGCCTTATGGAACTGAGTGTCCACTTGGGCGGTGCCATGCCTATCAATTTTTGTCCCACTGCATTGAAGTGGAAACTTAAGATGTCAATAACATACGAACAAAAGCACTACGCGTCTCCCTGTTAATATTATAATCCTTTTGAAGGCCCATATATGTTCATGTTTATCTTCATTCCGCCTTTGTATCTGGAGTTCATCAAGTCGCAAAAATTGTTTACGTGGAAACGTAACACATCACTACATCATACGTCAGCCAACACATCACTACATCACACGTCAGCCAACGGCCGGGAGTCGCGGCAGCAGGAGCGCTATCGTACTGTTGGCACCGGCAACAGCATCCTCTCTCTCTCTCTCTCTCTCTCCCCCCCACCTTAATCTATATTCACCTACTGTCCATCAGTGATAAACTGTCTTTGCTATAATGAAGGAAGGATCACTTGACCCGCACTAATATCAAAATTATATTTTGACCGATCAGGGGGAAAAAAAAAAGATAGAATAACGGCAAAAAAAATGTTCCAATATGGCAACTTTCCAGCTATTGTTTTGGTATTGTTTGGTGAACAATTAGCTTCAGTTGATGAAAACGTCATTACGCGGGTAACGTGAACGTTCTCGAAATATACGGTTATTTTCTATTATAAAAACGATCAAGTTCATTATGGATTCGATGAATTTTCAATTATGTACGAAAAATTATTGTTCCGTGGCTGCTGCGAATTGCTCATAACACAGATGATGGTGGTCATGTAGAGTTATAGGCTGTGGGTGTTGTGAGGGCCAGTTGTTGTGGTTGGTGGGTGTTGTGAAGGGCAGCTGTTGTGGTTGGTGTGTGTTGTGAGGGGGGCAGCTGTTGTGGTTGGTGGGTGTTGTGAAGGGCAGCTGTTGTGGTTGGTGGGTGTTGTGAGGGCCAGTTGTTGTGGTTGGTGGGTGTTGTGAAGGGCAGCTGTTGTGGTTGGTGTGTGTTGTGAGGGGGGCAGCTGTTGTGGTTGGTGGGTGTTGTGAAGGGCAGCTGTTGTGGTTGGTGGGTGTTGTGAAGGGCAGCTGTTGTGGTTGGTGGGTGTTGTGAGGGCCAGTTGTTGTGAAGGGTGGGTGTTGTGAAGGGCAGCTGTTGTGGAGGGTGGGTGTTGTGAAGGGCAGCTGTTGTGGAGGGTGGGTGTTGTGAAGGGCAGCTGTTGTGGTTGGTGTGTGTTGTGAGGGGGGCAGTTGTTGTGGAGGGTGGGTGTTGTGAAGGGCAGCTGTTGTGGTTGGTGGGTGTTGTGAAGGGCAGCTGTTGTGGTTGGTGGGTGTTGTGAGGGCCAGTTGTTGTGGTTGGTGGGTGTTGTGAAGGGCAGCTGTTGTGGTTGGTGTGTGTTGTGAGGGGGGCAGCTGTTGTGGTTGGTGGGTGTTGTGAAGGGCAGCTGTTGTGGTTGGTGGGTGTTGTGAGGGCCAGTTGTTGTGAAGGGTGGGTGTTGTGAAGGGCAGCTGTTGTGGAGGGTGGGTGTTGTGAAGGGCAGCTGTTGTGGAGGGTGGGTGTTGTGAAGGGCAGCTGTTGTGGTTGGTGTGTGTTGTGAGGGGGGCAGTTGTTGTGGAGGGTGGGTGTTGTGAAGGGCAGCTGTTGTGGTTGGTGTGTGTTGTGAGGGGGGGCAGCTGTTGTGGTTGGTGGGTGTTGTGAGGGGGGCAGCTGTTGTGGTTGGTGGGTGTTGTGAGGGGGGCAGCTGTCGTGGTTGGTGTGTGTTGTGAGGGGGGGCAGCTGTTGTGGTTGGTGGGTGTTGTGAGGAGGGCAGCTGTTGTGGTTGGTGTGTGTTGTGAGGGGGGGCAGCTGTTGTGGTTGGTGGTGTTGTGAGGGGGGCAGCTGTTGTGGTTGGTGCGTGTTGTGAGGGGGGCAGCTGTTGTGGTTGGTGTGTGTTGTGAGGGGGGCAGCTGTCGTGGTTGGTGTGTGTTGTGAGGGGGGCAGCTGTTGTGGTTGGTGGGTGTTGTGAGGGGGGCAGCTGTTGTGGTTGGTGGGTGTTGTGAGGGGGCAGCTGTTGTGGTTGGTGTGTGTTGTGAGGGGGCAGCTGTTGTGGTTGGTGGGTGTTGTGAAGGGCAGCTGTTGTGGTTGGTGTGTGTTGTGAGGGGGCAGCTGTTGTGGTTGGTGGGTGTTGTGAAGGGCAGCTGTTGTGGTTGGTGGGTGTTGTGAGGGGGGCAGCTGTTGTGGTTGCTGGGTGTTGTGAGGGGGGCAGCTGTTGTGGTTGGTGGGTGTTGTGAAGGGCAGCTGTTGTGGTTGGTGTGTGTTGTGAGGGGGCAGCTGTTGTGGTTGGTGTGTGTTGTGAGGGGGGCAGCTGTTGTGGTTGGTGGGTGTTGTGAGGGGGGCAGCTGTTGTGGTTGGTGGGTGTTGTGAGGGGGGCAGCTGTTGTGGTTGGTGTGTGTTGTGAGGGGGGCAGCTGTTGTGGTTGGTGGGTGTTGTGAGGGGGGCAGCTGTTGTGGTTGGTGGGTGTTGTGAGGGGGGCAGCTGTTGTGGTTGGTGGGTGTTGTGAGGGGGGCAGCTGTTGTGGTTGGTGGGTGTTGTGAGGGGGGCAGCTGTTGTGGTTGGTGGGTGTTGTGAGGGGGGCAGCTGTTGTGGTTGGTGGGTGTTGTGAGGGGGGCAGCTGTTGTCGTGTGGTTATTATGGAGGGCGGGTGGTCTTTCATTTCCTTTCCCCCAATCATAGAGACAATGCCTCTACGTCGGAAATCACGTTGAGAGCAAGGTTGCAATCGACCTTCAAGTTTACGTGTGAAGACCAATGGTTAAGCCTGAGATGTGGGTGACCCACTCTCGCCTGATGGAGGTATGGCTAGAAGAAAATGGTTTACGTGGTGACAACAGACCAACAATTTAAATATACCAGTTGCCCTCACAAGAGCTGCCCATCATAACAGACGTTCTCTTGAACAGCTGTTCCCTCAAACAGCTGCCTCACAACAGCTGTTCTCCAAGCAGACAGCCGCCAACAATCCTTTTTTCCTCCCTCCACCATAGATAACTCGCTGAATCTATGATGGATTTATTCCTTTTTTATCGTAAATGATAACCATATATACTGAAAGTGTTTATCACCGTCTTCATCAACCAAACCCAAATGGCTCACTAAAATGACCAAACAATAGATTAAAAGTGACAGATGAAGGAGATTATGTAAACTGTCTCACACTAGGGACCCAGGGATTCGAACCCGGGCACTCAAGTGTGGCAGCTATGTAGGTCTAAACCACAAGCGTCCCCTTTTCCTATAGATTCACTGATTCACGAACCCTTAAACGCATCACGAATCCTCACGAGATGGAGTTACTCCCGCTCCTCACGCTTGGGTCTCGGAGTTCTAGCAGTAAACTCTCAAGGCGCCTTTCCCTAGCTTCTCCTCTGAGGAACCAGGTTCGATTCTCGTAGTGCCTCGTAGCACAGAGTCTGCCTCAGATAATCATGTGTACATTGCACCTCTCAGTGATGCCTCGATGGTCGATAGTTATGGCAACACTCACTTGGTTACTTGGTCAGTTGCTGAAGCGTCCTGAGTAACGTGTTCCTCGACTCATTGATCGACTCCAAAGGAGTCACTATGACGAGTCGACATCCAACATTCTGTCATGTCTCTGCATTTCTCCACAACACGATTGATTCTGTCTCACAAACGCTCTTCCACGATAGCTTCCCCACCTCTTGTATTTTGCTCAGCTTTTTCGACAGCGCTTTCAGAACTTCCTCTCCTCATCTCACTGTCAAAAGAATATATATGGGGTGAGAGAGTATCATTAAATTTTGGAGAGAATAAAAGATGAAGAGTAAATAAAGTGTGTAAGACAAGCAAATGGAACTCGTGAAGGCGCTAATTATAACAGTATGGTATGTGAGAAGGAGATGAGTGAGTATTTGAAGTTTGTAATGTGTTTGATGATAGAGTGCAGTATAGGGTGTTTGGTCGAGGTGGTGTGCAAAGGAGAGTTAGGAAAATTGGTAAACAGAGAGAGAGGAAAGCTTCGAGTGAGCGCAAGGGCAGTTGGATGATGCAGTGAATTTATAAAAAACTGTATTGTGGAGGTGGAGGTTATTTATGTATGAATCTGGTGAAGGATTGGTCGGAATGCGTGCATAGTGCCATTGTACAAAGCAAGGGAGATGAGAGTAGAGTATAATTGTTGAGTATTCTGGTTGATTATAGAGGGATTGATGAGGGGTGAAGCATTCAGACTCGATCGGGATAGAGCAGTGTGGTTTCAGAAGTGTAGAGGATGTGTGATCAGGTGTTTGCTTTTGAGAATGTATGTGGTAGAAAAGCAAATGGATTTGTATGTAGCACTTAGGTCTGGAGAGGTAAGATAGATTGATAGAGATGCTCTGTGGCAAGTAGAAATATGGGTGGAGAAAGTTGTGACAGTGAAAGTTTTTATCGAGATGTAAGCATGTGTAGTGTAGAGAAGAGAAAGTATTGTTCTCAGGCATGTAGTTTGCGGCAGGGTGTGTGGTCTCCATGTTTTTAATTTTTTAGGATGGGTTGTTAGGGAGGAAAACATAAAAGAAAAAATAATGAGGAGAGGATTTCCAGGCCCCGCTCCTCCCTTTAGTCGCCTTCTAGACCGCAGGATAGTGGAAGTATTCTTTTCCCTATCCCAGGATAATATATATATATATATATATATATATATATATATATATATATATATATATATATATATATATATATACCCCGTATCAACATCATTTCATATCGGGGTTCCATTTTCTCCCCGAGTGCCCACGTATTCAGATACACAGATCGACTTTCATCTGATGTAAATAGGTTCGAGATGATCCGAACCAGGACGAAGCAGAAGCCGTTCCGAAGAAGCTACCAGTACCCACCAGGTATACAAGGAAAACGGGTTTGAGATGTTCCAAACCTGTATGAAGAAGCTACTAGACACCACCAGGTATCAAAGGAAAACGGGTTCGAGATGTTCCGTTCGAGATGTTTCGAAACAGGACAAAACAGCAGCTGTTCCAAAGGCACCACCAGGCCCCACCAGGCTTCCCCAGAAAAACGAGTTCGAGATATTTCGAAACAGGATGAAGCAGCAACTGTTCTAAAGGAGCCACCAGGCTCCAACAGGCGTCAAAAAAATGTTCGAGATGTTTCGAAACAGGACGAAGCAACAGCTGTTATAAAGGAGCCAACATGCCCCAACTGAGCGAGGCATGTGTTCGTCAGGTAATCCAGGACGAGGAATGGTCTTAGGAAAGAAACTCAAAGTTTTATTTCTCTTTTTGAGGAAGAAACTTTCCTCAGAAGAAGGATGATTCATTGTTGGTAAGATGTCTCATCTGCTTCTGTTCATTTGTGGTGCTTGCCCAAGATGTCGCTTCCTGGCTCCTTCAGAACAACAGTACGACCCTTTAGGTCGACGTTACGACCCTTGAGTACGACCTGTGAGTACGACGGTACGACCCTTGAGTACGACCTGTGAGTACGATGGCACGACCCTTGAATACGACCTGTCAATACGACGGTACGACCCTTGAGTGCGACCTGTGAGTACGATGGTACGACCTGTGAGTACGATGTACGACCCTTGAGTACGACCTGTGAACACGACGGTACGACCCTTGAGTACGACGGCCTGGTTTTTCACCTGACTCTCCAAGGGCAGACCACAGGCAGGACCAGTCATGCCCAAATGTTGCACCGTCGTGCGTATGGGTCATACCGTCGTATTTACTAGTCGTACCGCCGTGCAAACGGGTCGTACCATCGTAGTCTAGTGGTTAACATGATGTTTCATCTTTTCAGTAACATAGACAATCATCTATTTTCTTTTATTGTCATTTGTTCTCGAAAAAAAAAGATTTACATAAAGTTCAGGATTTTTTTGGTTATGTTTAAATAAATCATCTGATCTTAATACTTGCTTCGCAGCACTTGTTGTCAAGGATCAGCAATCAGTTGTTCACTAAACCTGAAGTATCTAGGAAGGTGTCACCATAAGAACGAAGGTTTAGATCCTTTGAGGAAAACGTTTATGTTGTGGTTTGCTACTGAAAGCTTTGTGAGGAAACAACAATTATGTTAGAGTAGGATTGCCAAGGAGCCAAGCATTAGTAGGTTCAGCATCTAAAAGAAAACTTTCTGAAGTTGGACAAGCAATATGAGATAGAATGTATCTAACGGTGTCATCAGCAAACAGCAGCTGACTCACCTGCCACCCCCCCCCCCCCAGCTCCCAACATACTGTAAACCCGCCCCTCTATCCAAAACCCTTGCATTCACCTCCCTCACTACCCCCTCTGTAAACATTTTAAACAGCCATGAAGGACATCACACATCCTAGACTCAGCCCACCTTCATTCGGAACCATTGACCCTCCCCTCCTCTTATTCGCACTCACGACTACCTCTCTTGATAGAAGTCACCTCATTGCTCCTTGCAGCTTTCCTCCCACACCATATATTCGTAACACCTTCGACAAAGCATTTCTATCGATTATTTCATATGCTTTCTCCAGATTCATTCATGCCACTTACATACCTTTCTCTTTTTCTTGATATTTGTCAAACAGATTCTTCATAGCAAACACCTGATCCACACATCCTCTACCACTCCCTAAGCAACACTGCTCCTCCCCAGTCTAATTCTTTGCACATGTCACCGTCCTCTTATCACTTCTCTCACATTTTCATTACCAGGTACACTCGACAAACCTATACCATTGTATTTCGAGCATTCACTCTTGTCCCTCTTGTCATTATACAGCGTCCCTATACAGACATTCCGCCAATCCTCGGGCACCTCATCTTGAGCCACAATATACACTAAATATGCACAACCAATCCATACCAGTCACTCCCTTTCTTGGGAAACTGAACTGCAGTGCCATCCACTCCAACCGCCTTGCCATACTTCATCTCACGCAAGGCTTTCACCACTTCTTCTCTTTTCACTGTATCATTTGCCACGACTCTCAGTTCGCATACCTCCACGTCACAAACACACCCACGTTTGTCATCCTGTCATGTTACACGTCCACGTAGATACGGTAATAAGAATCTATTCATGCCTCTGTTACGGAATCAGAAACACTCCCTGAATACTGCTAGTTCAGTATGTATTTGTGTGGCTGTCTTGATGTCATATAATACGGCCTTTTTCTCTGACGCAAACAGTGACATTGACACTAACTCTGACACTAACACTGATATTGACACTAACATCAAAACTAATACTGACACTAACATCAAAGCCAATACTGACACTAACATTAACACTGATACTGACACTAATATCAACACTAACATTAATACTAGCATTAACAATGACACTAACATTGATGCTAACATTAACATTAACAATAATATTAACATTAACACTGACACTATAAGCAATATCAAACTAACACTAACATTAAGACTAGCAGTTTATATTAACACTACCATTTACATTAACATTAACACTAATTCCAACATTAACTTTAACACTAACAGTGATAATCCTCTTTTTTATCTCCTGTCCAAGATTGTTTCATTAATATCTAATACCAAATATAGAGATACATTTACTCTATATAATATTATTATCAAAGGTTTTCATATACTTTTAATTGAATTCCAAATTTTCACTCGTACTGTAAAAGGGAACAAAGAAATACGATTTCTACAAAATGCAAGATCAGATATAAGTATGTTTTTGTTGTCTTCCTTTATCAAGACCCTCTCCTCTCAAAGATCACGTCGAAGTAATTCGTGTTACAGAATAATTCATAAAGAACAACACCAAAACATTCTACGTTTTCCTGAATCGTTGTATTTAATCAGAAAACGATGTTTACGCAAAGAAAACGTGAGGATTACTCAGAGGGCAAAAGCCTAACACAATGACTTTAAGTTCCCAGAACTGGTCGACCTCACGTGGCTATGCCTCAAGATTTTCCACGTGTGACGCAATAAGCTGCAGCTGCACCTTATTGACCCAACAGTGACGAGGGTTTATCATGGGAAGGTGAGTAAGGGGGCGAGAGAGGTCAGCATTGCTTACTAACCACATTACTTATTCACTCCAGCGAGAATGATTGTGATGGATTCATTGGCCCAGTACTCACCCAGGCCGGGGAGCTACCCACTCTGGTCTATTACTGGCATGGGATATTCTCCCCACACACCTAGGTCAGGGAGTCACCCACATTGGTCTATTAATGGGGTGGTGATATTCTCCCCACGACGCCAATGGTCCTGGGTTCGAATCCTGGCTTATGACCGTCTCTTAGAATACATCAAAACCGTTTCTAATGTAATACCTCTTACTTACGACCTCTTCTCTTCCAACGTGAAAAAGGAAAAAAAAATGGTTTTATCATGTAAATATCTATGCACAGGTGCGGGCAGACATATGATCCCCGGATACAAGGCATAAATCAATGAGTGGAAAAACCACTGCATAGCTTACGTGGGACTATCGCGTCATGTGAGTGGGTTGTATACATACATTCACTGCCGTCTTTTCTCCTCCGTGGCCGGAATTCCTGTCTTCCGGGTTTGGTGTCGTGTGATTTGACAACTTCATTATGATTGTGGACCGTGCCAGGCAGAGGCTTGGGTTGCTGAGCAACCAATGGCTACAACAACCACACGGCTGCATGATGGATGGATAGATAGAGGCTACCACCCGATCCCAACCCGTACCACAAGCAAACCCCTCACACTCAAGTCGCTCCCTCCCCTTACGTTTCGGTACATGACAAAATATATTGAATTATATGACACTGCTCACAGCTAAACATCTCCTCGAGATTGTCTCCATGCAATATTGCAAACAGCGTAAGACCAGTTCTGATTCTCTTATCTATCCCCGTTTGATATACGCGCAGCTAAGGGAATAGATTTACTCGACGTTTGCGTACATTGTGGGACCAGGTCGATACACAGTGACGTAAATGAGGAAGGTCATTAGGCCTGTAACCTTATTTGATATCTGAGCAACCATCTGTCACACAAGACAACAGTAAAGGGCCCAGACCCTCTCTCAGCTCTAACAGCTCAACTACATCCCATACTAAAAGCTTTCCACAGTTGAAGAACGGATCTCCTCTACCTGCTAATAATGCACACGAGTGCTTAACTGAAGTCTGTTTTGTCGCTGTGCCCCTGTAACAGTTAGTGCTTAACTGAAGTCTGTCTTGTCGCTGTGCCCCTGTAACAGTTAGGCCAGCCAGGGAGATGAGGTGTCGAGTGGCGACGTCAGTGTCATATCTTTTTTAAAGGCTAGGTGACGCAACAGGTCAAAAAGGTCAAGTCTAAAGGTTATTTGGTCCAGGTGAAGAAAGTCATATTGACACTAAAATGAAACATTTGTATTTTCTGGGGAGGTTGTAATGTTGGAGGGCATCAAATACTGACATAATATGAAAGTGAATGCGCAGTACTGGGCACCTGAGCTGTTGAGAAGCGAAATGTTATATATTAGTCATATTTCCCAACACTGTCCAAACGCCCAGGGTTCACACCGTCAAGTCCCCCAGGGTTGACACTGTCCAGTACCCCAGGTTTGATACTGTCCAGTCCCCCATGGTTGACACTGTCCAGTCCCCCAGGGTTGACACTGTCCAGTCCCCCAGGGTTGATACTGTCCAGTACCCCAGGGTTGACACTGTCCAGTCCCCCAGGTTGCCACTGTCCAGTCCCTCAGGATTGACACTGTCCAGTCCCCCCAGGTTGACACTGTCCAGTACCCCCAGGTTGCCACTGTCCAGTCCCTCAGGGTTGACACTGTCCTGTCCCCAGGGTTGACACTGTCCAGTCCCCCAGGTTGCCACTGTCCAGTCCCTCAGGTTGACACTGTCCAGTCCCGAGAGTTGCCACTGTCCAGTCCCCCAGGGTTGACACTGTCCAGTCCCTCAGGTTGACACTGTCCAGTCCCCCAGGTTGCCACTGTCCAGTCCCCAGGGTTGACACTGTCCAGTACCCCAGGGTTGACACTGTCCAGTCCCCCAGGTTGCCACTGTCCAGTCCCTCAGGATTGACACTGTCCAGTCCCTCAGGTTGACACTGTCCAGTCCCCCAGGGTTGCCACTGTCCAGTCCCTCAGGGTTGACACTGTCCAGTCCCCCAGGTTGCCACTGTCCAGTCCCTCAGGGTTGACACTGTCCAGTCCCTCAGGTTGACACTGTCCAGTCCCCCAGGTTGCCACTGTCCAGTCCCTCAGGTTGACACTGTCCAGTCCCCCAGGTTGCCACTGTCCAGTCCCTCAGGGTTGACACTGTCCAGTCCCCCAGGTTGCCACTGTCCAGTCCCTCAGGGTTGCCACTGTCCAGTCCCCCAGGTTGACACTGTCCAGTCCCCCAGGTTGCCACTGTCCAGTCCCTCAGGGTTGACACTGTCCAGTCCCGAGAGTTGGCACTGTCCAGTCCCCCAGGGCTGACACTGTTCAGCCGCCACAGTTGACACTATCCAGTCCCCCAGGGCTGACACTGTTCAGCCGCCACAGTTGACACTATCCAGTCCCCCAGGGTTGACAGTGTCCAGTCCCCAGGGTTGACACTGTCCATCCATCAAGGTTAACATTGTCCATCCCTCAGCAATATCACTGTCTAACCCCCTGGGTTAACAATCTCAAGCACTCACATGAGCACTGCCCAACCCCATGGGTTGATACCAGCCAGCCCCCAGGGTTAACACTGTCCAGTCCTCAGGGTTGATTAGCACTGTCCAGCCCCCCCGGGTTTAACACTATATAATCACCAGCCACTAAGTCTACCACTGCCAAAATCCCAGCTAACTCTGCCATGTCCCCAGGGTTAATATTGCTTAGCCGCTTGGATCAACACTGCCCAATCCCTAGGGATGACACTGCCTAGCTCCTAGGATGAACACTGCCCAGGCCTTAAGGGTGATATTGGCCTGCCTCTAGGGTTAACACTGTTTTGTCCCCAGGGTACA
This sequence comes from Panulirus ornatus, assembly GCF_036320965.1. Classification (NCBI taxonomy): domain Eukaryota; kingdom Metazoa; phylum Arthropoda; class Malacostraca; order Decapoda; family Palinuridae; genus Panulirus; species Panulirus ornatus. Next base: position 3,399,531 of record NC_092263.1, on the reverse strand, counting down.
CACGCTCCAGACGTCAGAGTTAACAATGCTAAGCCACAGGGGTTAGCACTGCCTAGCCCCTAGGGATGACACTGCTCAGCCCCCAGGGTGAAGACGGCCTAGCCCCTAAGGATAACAGTATTCAGCCCCCCGGGTGAACACTGCCTAGCCCCTAGGAATGACACTGCTTAGCCCCCAGGGTGAACACTGCCTAGCCCCTAGGGATGACACTGCTCAGCCCCCAGGGTGAACATTGCCTAGCCCCTAGGGATGACACTGCTCAGCCCCCAGGGTGAACACTGCCTAGCCCCTAGGGATAGGATTGGCCAGCACCAAAGTTTATCACTCAGAGATCTAGAGATGGCCCAATTAGGTTAGGTTAGGTTACGTTTGGTTGAAATTAATAATTATGTATTTTGAACAATTTTGGCCTTTACTTCTGTCGCAAATCATTATGTGATTTCCCTCACCCATAACCCCACTCCCCAGGTGGATGCTCAGAGCTGTACTTGGGCCAAAAATGACTAACTATAACAATTGACTCAGCAGTCAACAGTTGATGTTGTGTTGGTTAACAAGCGCTCGAGGTTCGTGCTGGTAATGATGTGACTACAGTCTGGACGTGGCCCAGGCGAGCTCTGTTGTCCGCCAGTGGTGGAGAGGATGAGTGGCTCCTGAAGGCGACGTTCTGTTGATGTTCTCTCACTTCACACCCAGGATACGGGAGGAACACTATCACGTGACCCTCTACCAGGTTCCTAAACAAAGAAGATAAAGTGAAGAAAGAAAAGAAACTCGCACGAGTTTCACGTAACGCTTGTAGTAACATCTGGCAATGATAGAAGATATCCGAGGCAGGACGCTAGGCAGCGCCACCGTGTTTTGTCTGCAATGATGACTTTGGTTTTGACGTAAAGGCATTCTGATCACGGCTCCAAGAGGAACGCATGAGTGAGCATTTCTCTGTGTATATATACATGTGTTTTTACGACATGTCTCATTTATTTTCATATAACTTCTGTACAGCAAGTCATATGTATATACTATGCTAAACTCTTTGTGAATACATATAACTATATACACTAATAATGTACATTGCTTAACATGACTGTATATACCAGCATGCTTCATTGATAAACATGCCTATGTAAACTAGCAACGTTCATCGCATAAAGTTCTTATCCCTACTGCGTCTTTCTTGTTCCGAAATCAATAAGTGATTACTATTTGTGTCACGTGGAAACAGTTTTACACTCGTGTTGCCCCGTCTCTTAACCTTGTATAAATGTACCACAAACACACACACACACACACACACACACACACACACACCAGCCTAAGCCAGGTATTTGCCAGGTGTAAAGGTCCTTCTATGATGGATCGATGGCAGAGATACAGCAGCAGAGACGTGGTGTGTGCTATCATTATAGAGGTATTATATAGCAAGTACTGAATTGTTAGACAACAGTTGAACAGGCAGGATGTGGTTATCTTTGTTTCCTGCTGGACTGATACTGGATCTCTTCGACATGGGTTATATCCACAGGGAGAGTGTGTGTGGTACTTGAATGATCCTTAACACCTGCAGGTGTTCACGTTGAGTTGGGTTGGTGGATGGAGTTTGATGTTAATGGGCGTAATGACCCAGGTCAGTTGATAAGCTTAAAGCCCAAACAAGAACCAACCACAAATCATAATGGCGTTAGAGGCCATTTTGACCTTGGAAAGTGAGGCAAAATTGACCAATATAAAAATTTTGGCGAGCAGGATGACCAACTGGTCTTTCGTCATTACATCGAGATACATGTTTATACGGGAAGCAACATAGGCTATATGGCCGAGGCTTCAGGGGCAATTATGGGCTGTGGAATGAGGCCAAATTGACCAGTTTAGCAAATATGGCCAACGGGATGACTTGCTGCCCTCAGATTGGTGTATATACATAGAAGTGTGTGCGAGAAGTAATATGGGGTTTATGACCGCGTACCCAGGCACAGTTTTCAGGCTAGCATAGGCTGGTTTCCAAAAGCCTTTATCTACTTTAGGCAAAACGTTGAGATGGTAATACCGTACTCAATGAAGAGTTTAAATCGTTCCTTGAGAGGATCTAGAAAGGACCTACGGAAGACCTAAAGAAGACCTGGGTGGAACCTGGAGAGGACCTGCACTTTGGGAAAACTGTGAGGGAATTAAAAAAGATCTGAGGAAAACCTTGGAGAACCTTGCGATTAACTAATGAAGAACTGGGGAATATTTAGGGAATTCCTGGATGAGGCTTAAGGATGCCATTTGGAGGCCTTACACAGGACTTAAGGAAGATCTAGGAAGAACCTGGATAAGACTTAAGGAAGACCTGGGGAATTCATTGGGAAGATATTTGGATGACCTGTTCGTGTTCCAAAATATTGGAGTAAAGTTTATTGTTCTATCAGTTTTATCCATCACTTAGACAGTTCAGTCTGTATGATTGACAAAGTTTCTCATAAACAAACATTTCCTTCTTCATCTTTAATGTGAGAGACGCGTCCGAGGTCATTAACTGAGGGAGTCGCGTCTCCTGCACATAATTTCTTACATTTCCTGAGGCAGTTGTGACGCAGGAGATTTGGCATAAATTTTGTCCATTGCAGAAGAGACGAACACATCATGTGTGTGTGTGTGTGTGTGTGTGTGTGTTTCAGATGATAAAGTGTGTGTGTGTGTGTGTGTGTGTGTGTTTCAGATTATTGATTCAGGGTGATGGATTCAAGACGTAAAGAAAACGTGTGATGAGATGCCAGCGTTCACTGGTGTCACGAATTTGGTAGTTGACCTTTGGTGCATGAATGACCTCTTATGACTTACTGAAACTCTGGTACATGAATGACCTCTTATGACTCACTGAAACTCTGGTACATGAATAACCTCTTATGACTTACTGAAACTCTGGTACAGGAATGACCTCTTATGACTTACTGAAACTCTGGTACATGAATGACCTCTTATGACTTACTGAAACTCTGGTACAGGAATGACCTCTTATGACTTACTGAAACTCTGGTACATGAATGACCTCTTATGACTTACTGAAACTCTGGTGCATGAATGACCTCTTATGACTTACTGAAACTCTGGTACATGAATGACCTCTTATGACTTACTGAAACTCTGGTGCATGAATGACCTCTTATGACTTACTGAAACTCTGGTACATGAATGACCTCTTATGACTTACTGAAACTCTGGTACATGAATAACCTCTTATGACTTACTGAAACTCTGGTACATGAATGACCTCTTATGACTTACTGAAACTCTGGTACATGAATGACCTCTTATGACTTACTGACTGAAATTCTTTCTCATAATCTTTATATTTACTATTCTCGGATTTAATGAAATCTATACGGAAGGGCTTTAGGAAAAATGGACACGTAAGGTATATTTTCAACCTGTTTATATCATTTTCATAATACTACTGAGTAAACCAACGTTCATAATACAGCAGAGTATATCACCGTTAATAATGCAACAGAGTATGACACAGTTCATAATATTGTAGAGTAAAACACAGTTGATGAATGAGCAGAGTATATCATAGTTCATAGTACAGCAAAGTATAACACAACTCATAATACAGCAGAGTATTACAGTTCATTATACAGCAGAACATAACACAAATAATCATATGATAGAATATGACAAATTTCATGATAAAGCAGAGTATAGTATGGTTCATAATACAGCAGAGTAAACACTCTTCATTATACAGCAGATTGTAGCACAGCACAGACTACAGGAGAGTATAAACCAACTCATAATACATCAGAGCATAACACGGATCTTTATACAGCAGAGTATAACACTTCATTATAGAGCAGAATATAGCAGGGATCATAGTACACCAGAATATACCAGGAATCATAGTACACCAGAATATAACACTGTTCATTATACAGCAGAGTATGCCAGGGCTCAGAGTACAGCAGAGTATAACACTGTTCATAATACAGCAAAGTATAACACTTCATTATACAGTAGAGTATAGCAGGGCTCATAGCACAGCAGTGTAACACAGGTGGACAGTCGCTGGTGAGGTGACCACAACCTCAGGAGTGAGAAGGTTCTGTCAGGAAGGAATATGGTGCACTTCTCTTGGCTTGATGATTACTAGAGCTTGGACGTGTTTGTTTACTTGGGTGGCAGACACTTCCTCCTCTGGACGTGGACACTGCTGATGGTTTCTGGGTGGATGAAGTCTGCTCAGATGCAGGGAACCTCTGCTGGCTTGGCTGACAGAGGCTTTGTCATGATTTTCATTACCTTAAAAGACATTTTAGAGAGATCGAGGAGGCCATCCTCCAAGGTGCTGTAGTCGACGATAGCGCGGGTTTCGAACCCAAGCCGTACACATGCCTTCTCACTAAATAAGCTGGTAGTTTCTATACGAACAATTTGGCAATCATTCTGAGCCACGTCAATGCACTTCTGAAAAGTTGATAAGTGTACTTCTAATCAGACGCCATCAATAAGTTTAATTAACTAATGAATTATATATAATAAAACTATCATATTAAAGTTATCAGCTATATTGGTAAATAAAACAGCTTGGCATAAGTTGTCAAAGTAAGAGATCTGGCATATTATATTCTGTCCAAAAATTATACAGAAAATAACTAAGCGAAGTAATCCAACATGACTGAAAGTAATGTGATATAATAATGTAATATGATAAGGTAAAGAATCTAACCTTAGTTAGGAGGACATTATACTCCATAAGATAACTTATCGTAAAGCAGCTTTTTAATATGATATAAACAAACATCACTAAACTTGATTTAAGATGAACTGATATACGGAAATCTTACGAAAAGCTCACACGTATCCCATACCATCTACCCAGCAACACTTTCCCCAGCCATCAGTACCACCTTCCTTATCTTTCTTGTCACAACAACAAGCTCATGATCCAGCTGGTCCTTCAGCCACCCACACCACAACCCAGCTGGATCTTGAGCCACCCACACCACAACCTAGCTGGTTTTTCAGCCACCCACACTACATCCCAGCTGGATCTTGAGCCACCCACACCACAAACCAGCTGGATCTTGAGCCACCCACACCACAACCCAGCTGGTTCTTCAGCCACCCACACTACATCCTAGCTGGATCTTGAGCCAACCACACCACAACCCAGCTGGTTCTTGAGCCACCCACACCACAACCTAGTTGGTTTTTCAGCCACCCACACTACATCCCAGCTGGATCTTGAGCCACCCACACCACAAACGAGCTGGATCTTGAGCCACCCACACCACAACCCAGCTGGTTCTTCAGCCACCCACACTACATCCTAGCTGGATCTTGAGCCACCCACACCACAACCCAGCTGGTTCTTGAGCCACCCACACTATTTTCACCACAGCAGACTCCTCTCCCCATCATATCTGAGTCATCAACTTACCACACCACCACCACCACAACCATCACCATTGGGTCACCAACCTACAGAATCATCATAATTGTCAGGTCACCAGCCTACCATACCACTACCACAATTGGGTCATTAACCCACCACACCAACTCCATAGCTAGATCACTCCCCACCTGTACCAATGCCGTGAAAATTCCTCGGCGACAGTAGTCTGGGTGGACACAGCCTCGATGAATTTCCAGGACACGCTCCACTCCAGGATCCTGGAAGATGTTGAACTTCTGCCAGCCAATCTCAAGAACTCGGAATATTTTAGCCTGTAACAACAGCAGTAGAGATAAAGAATATTCTCAAGGTAAAATACGTAGATCAATTTTTCATATGCAGTATCTTTAGCTGTGTTGATGTCACAAAGTCCTTTTGTAATTTAGAGAAATACAGCAATTTAACCAATGATGTAATTAATATCTGTAAGGGTTTAGTGTATGCCAGTTTGACAAAACCAGTGGAACCTACTTGCCCTAAAAGATTTATAAGAGCTATTAACACCTTAAAAAAGGACAAGGATATACATATTACTAAAGTAGATAAGGCTAACACTGTTGTAATTTTAGACAAAAGTAACTATTCATCTAAAATGAATGATCTTTTAAATGATGACAAAATATATTCTAAACTCAGTAAAAATCCCTTAGAAGCAGTTAATTCCCATTTTCAATAAAGAAATGAAGTTGTTGTTGAAAGGTAATGGTTCTCTTATCAAAACTTTGTCATCTTTGCCCCCTTCATTGCCATATATGTATGGACTTATCAAAAAACATAAACAGAATTTTCCAGCAAGATCTATAGGGAGTTCAGTAGGCTCCACCACATATAAAATGTCAAAATGGTTAGTTTCCTTATCAAGCCCTTTATTGGGTAAGGTATCAAATTTTAATATCATGAACAATGTAGATTTAGTCAACAAGCTAAACAATATCAATGTTAATTTTGATTTCAAACTACTTAGCTTTGATGTTTCCTCACTTTTCACTAAAGTTCCAGTTGATGATCTTTTAGAATATTTATTTGATGTCTTGGATGATATTCATTTACCTGTTTCAAAGTCTGTTTTTGATTGAACTGATAAAATTGTGAATAAAAAAAACAGTGTATTTCAATTCAATGGATAATATTATGCTCAAAAATTTGGTATGGCAATGGGTAACCCTCTTTCACCTGTACTAAGTCATCTTTACATGGATTTTTTTAAACAAAATTACTAAAGGATATCTTACCTTCTAATGCAACTTAGTTTAGGTATGTAGATGATGTTCTTTGTGTTTGGCCAAAAAATGAAAATTTGAAAATATTCCTCCTCTTACTTAACAAATTAGTACCTTCCATCAAATTTACTGTAGAAAGTGAAAATAATGGTATGTTACCATTTCTAGATTGCATGTTCCATAGGCAAGGAAGCAAATTTACGTTTAGTATATACAGAAAACCTACCAATGTATGCTCATATATCCATTAGTACTCATCTCAACATAACAGAGTTAAATTATCATCATTTCACTCTATATTCCTTAGGGCATTACGTATTTGCAGTCCAGAGTTTATTGATGATAAGTTTGAGAAGATATATTCTATTGGATTTAAGTTAAAGTCCCCTCGATCTTTCATTGATAAATCCCTTAAGTTAGCAAAGAAATCATTTTATAGAGTTGAGCCCAAACCTCCCATTGACACCAAGAACCTCCCTTTTAATAGTAATTTTACTTTACTTCCCATGTTGCTTAAATCCTTTAATGTAAATGTTGCCCTCAGCAACAATAATACTATAAAGAATACCTTAATCAGGAAATCAGCAGAAAATTCTCTTGGATGCCTCTATAAAGTGCCATGTGGAAAGCGTGATAAATTTTATGTTGGGCAGACTGGTAAGAATCTCTCTGTTAGACTTAAGAAACATGAATATAGTATATGAACGGGACGAGAATTAAATGCCTTGTTTAATCACGTTAAAAACTATGATCATTGTATTGACTTGAATAATCCCATCTCAGTTTTCATATATATATATACATACATACATATATATATATATATATATATATATATATATATATATATATATATATATATATATATATATATATATATATATAAATACGGGAGAAAGAATACTTCCCACGCATTCCCCACGTGTCGTAGAAGGCGACTTAAGGGGACGGGAACGGGGGGCTAGAAACCCTCATCTCCTTGTATTTTAATTTTCAAAAGAGGAAACAGAGAAAGGAGTCACGCGGGGAGTGCTCATCCTCCTCGAAGGTTCAGATTGGGGTGTCTAAATGTGTGTGGATGTAACCAAGATGAGAAAAAAGGAGAGATAGGTAGTATGTTTGAGGAAAGGAACCTAGATGTTTTGGCTCTGAGTGAAATGAAGCTCAAGGGTAAAGGGGAAGAGTGGTTTCGGAATGTCTTGGGAATAAAGTCAGGGGTTAGTGAGAGGACAAGAGCAAGGGAAGGAGTAACACTACTCCTGAAACAGGAGTGGTGGGAGTATGTGATAGAGTGTAAGAAAGTAAATTCTAGATTGACATGGTTAAAACGAAAGTTGATGGAGAGAGATGGGTGATTATTGGTGCACATGCACCTGGGCATGAGAAGAAAGATCATGAGAGGCAAGTGTTTTGGGAGCAGCTGAATGAATGTGTTAGTGGTTTTGATGCACAAGACAGGGTTATAGTGATGGGTGATTTGAATGCAAAGGTGAGTAATGTGCCAGTTGAGGGAATAACTGGTATGCATTGGGTGTTCAGTGTTATAAATGGAAATGGTGAAGAGCTTGTAGATTTATGTGCTGAAAAAGGACTGGTGATTGGGAATACCTGGTTTAAAAAGCGAGATATACATAAGTATGCGGATGTAAGTACGAGAGATGGCCAGAGAGCGTTATTGGATTACGTGTTAATTGATGGGCGCGCGAAAGAGAGACTTTTGGATGTTAATGTGCTGAGAGGTGCAACTGGAGGGATGTCTGATCATCATCCTGTGGAGGCGAAGGTGAAGATTAGTATGGGTTTTCAGAAAAGAAGAGAGAATGTTGTGGTGAAGAGAGTGGTGAGAGAGAGCTTGGGAAGGAGACTTGTGTGAGGAAATACCAGGAGAGACTGAGTACAGAAAGGAAAAAGGTTAGAACAAAGGAGGTAAGGGGAGTGACGGAGGAATGGGATGTATTTAGGGAAGCAGTGATGGCTTACGCAAAAGATGCTTGTGGCATGAAAAGCGTGGGAGGTGGGCAGATTAAAAAGGGTAGTGAGTGGTGGGATGAAGAAGTAAGATTATTAGTGAAAGAGAAGAGAGAGGCATTTCGACGATTTTTGCAGGGAAAAAATGCAAATGAGTGGGAGATGTACAAAAGAAAGAGGCAGGAGGTCAAGAGAAAGGCGCAAGAGGTGAAAAAGAGGGCAAATGAGAGTTGGGGTGAGAGAGTATCATTAAATTTTAGGGAGAATAAAAACATGTTTTACAAGGAGGTAAATAAAGTGCATAAGACAAGGGAGCAAATGGGAACTTCAGTGAAGGGGGCTAGTGGGGAGGTGATAACAAGTAGTGGTGATGTGAAAAAGAGATTGAGTGAGTATTTTGAAGGTTTGTTGAATTTGTTTGATGATAGAGTGGCAGATATCGGGTGTTTTGGTCGAGGTAGTGTGCAAAGTGAGAGGGTTAGGGAAAATGAGTTGGTAAACAGAGAAGAGGTAGTAAAAGCTTTGCGGAAGATGAAAGCCAGCAAGGCAGCAAGTTAGGATGGTATTGTCATGGAATTTATTAAAAAAGGGTGTGACTGTATTGTTGACTGGTTGGTTAGGTTATTTAATGTATGTATGATTCATGGTGAGGTGCCTGAGAATTGGCGGAATGCTTGCATAGTTCCACTGTACGAAGGCAAAGGGGATAAGAGTGAGTGCTCAAAGTACAGAGGTATAAGTTTGTTGAGTATTCCTGGTAAACTATACTTGAGGGTATTGATTGAGAAGGTGAAGGCATGTACAGAGCATCAGATTCGGGAAGAACAGTGTCGTTTCAGAAGTGGTAGAGGATGTGTGGATCAGGTGTTTGCTTTGAAGAATGTATATGAGAAATACTTAGAAAAGCAAATGGATTTGTATGTAGCATTTATGGATCTGGAGAAGGCATATGATAGAGTTGATAGAGATGCTCTGTGGAAGGTATTAAGAATATATGGTGTGGAAGGCAAGTTGTTAAAAGCAGTGAAAAGCTTTTATCGAGGATGTAAGGCACGTGTACGTGTAGGAAGAGAGGAAAGTGGTTGATTCTCAGTGAATGTAGGTTTGCGGCAGGGGTGTGTGATGTCTCAATGATTGTTTAATTTTTTTATGGATGGGGTTGTTAGGGAGGTGAATGCAAGAGTTTTGGAAAGAGGGGCAAGTATGCAGTCTGTTGTGGATGAGAGAGCTTGGGAAGTGAGTCAGTTGTTGTTCGCTGATGATACAGCGCTGGTGGCTGATTCATGTGAGAAACTGCAGAAGCTGGTGACTGAGTTTCGTAAAATGTGTGAAAGAAGAAAGTTGAGAGGAAATGTGAATAAGATCAAGGTTATTAGGTACAGTAGGGTTGAGGGTCAAGTCAATTGGGAGGTAAGTTTGAATGGAGAAAAACTGGAGGAGGTAAAGTGTTTTAGATATCTGGGAGTGGATTTGGCAGCGGATGGAACCATGGAAGCGGAAGTGAATCATAGGGTGGGGGAGGGGGTGAAAGTTCTGGGAGCCTTGAAGAATGTTTGGAAGTCGAGAACATTATCTCGGAAAGCAAAAATGGGTATGTTTGAAGGGATATATATATATATATATATATATATATATATATATATATATATATATATATATATATATATATATATATATATATATATATATTTGCATGAAATTGGAGAACTTTACTTATATGAATTCTGTAATTTCAAACCTGACATCCAGCATTTGAGGATTACACCTGTAAGTCAATCTTAGCACTGCTCTTTATTCTTATGATACTTATATGATCGTCATAGCGATTTTCTAATATTTGAGTGTTCTTAGATGAGAAAATATCCACATATATACCATATAAAACATTTATATTTCATAAATTCATCCTTAGTTAACCTACCATAGGATCTGAACCATATACAGCTTCTGTTAACTCAGATGGAGATGTCATGATATCGGCTGTTAACACAGCCACCATCCTCCTTGTGGACCTCTCTCTGGCTCCAATGGAAAAACCTGAGGTCAGTGATTTACAGATCTTCTGGCCACAAAGGCCTGCAATAGGATCCACTTGCGTCAGCCCAGTGCCTAAGGACTAGAAAAAAATATTAAGTTCAGTCACGAATCTGAACTAGAGACGAAGATTGACTTGGTCATCTACTGCAGCTTTCCACTTGTAGATTTAGTTATCCTTGGTAATGTTTTTTTTTTTATTATTATACTTTGTCGCTGTCTCCCGCGTTTGCGAGGTAGCGCAAGGAAACAGACGAAAGAAATGGCCCAACCCACCACCATACACATGTATATACATACGTCCACACACACAAATATACACACCTACACAGCTTTCCATGGTTTACCCCAGACGCTTCACATGCCCCGATTCAATCCACTGACAGCACGTCAACCCCGGTATACCACATCGCTCCAAATCACTCTATTCCTTGCCCTCCTTTCACCCTCCTGCATGTTCAGGCCCCGATCACACAAAATCTTTTTCACTCCATCTTTCCACCTCCAATTTGGTCTCCCTCTTCTCCTCGTTCCCTCCACCTCCGACACATATATCCTCTTGGTCAATCTTTCCTCACTCATTCTCTCCATGTGCCCATACCACTTCAAAACACCCTCTTCTGCTCTCTCAACCACGCTCTTTTTATTTCCACACATCTCTCTTACCCTTACGTTACTCACTCGATCAAACCACCTCACACCACACATTGTCCTCAAACATCTCATTTCCAGCACATCCATCCTCCTGCGCACAACTCTATCCATAGCCCACGCCTCGCAACCATACAACATTGTTGGAACCACTGTTCCTTCAAACATACCCATTTTTGCTTTCCGAGATAATGCTCTCGACTTCCACACATTCTTCAAGGCCCCCAGAATTTTCGCCCCCTCCCCCACCCTATGATCCACTTCCGCTTCCATGGTTCCATCCGCTGCCAGATCCACTCCCAGATATCTAAAACACTTCACTTCCTCCAGCTTTTCTCCATTCAAACTCACCTCCCAATTGACTTGACCCTCAACCCTACTGTACCTAATAACCTTGCTCTTATTCACATTTACTCTTAACTTTCTTCTTCCACACACTTTACCAAACTCAGTCACCAGCTTCTGCAGTTTCTCACATGAATCAGCCACCAGCGCTGTATCATCAGCGAACAACAACTGACTCACTTCCCAAGCTTTCTCATCCACAACAGACTTCATACTTGCCCCTCTTTCCAAAACTCTTGCATTTACCTCCCTAACAACCCCATCCATAAACAAATTAAACAACCATGGAGACATCACACACCCCTGCCGCAAACCTACATTCACTGAGAACCAATCACTTTCCTCTCTTCCTACACGTACACATGCCTTACATCCTCGATAAAAACTTTTCACTGCTTCTAACAACTTTCCTCCCACACCATATATTCTTAATACCTTCCACAGAGCATCTCTATCAACTCTATCATATGCCTTCTCCAGATCCATAAATTCTACATACAAATCCATTTGCTTTTCTAAGTATTTCTCACATACATTCTTCAAAGCAAACACCTGATCCACACATCCTCTACCACTTCTGAAACCACACTGCTCTTCCCCAATCTGATGCTCTGTACATGCCTTCACCCTCTCAATCAATACCCTCCCATATAATTTACCAGGAATACTCAACAAACTTATACCTCTGTAATTTGAGCACTCACTCTTATCCCCTTTGCCTTTGTACAATGGCACTATGCACGCATTCCGCCAATCCTCAGGCACCTCACCATGAGTCATACATACATTAAATAACCTTACCAACCAGTCAACAATACAGTCACCCCCTTTTTTAATAAATTCCACTGCAATACCATCCAGACCTGCTGCCTTGCCGGCTTTCATCTTCCGCAAAGCTTTCACTACCTCTTCTCTGTTTCCCAAATCATTTTCCCTAACCCTCTCACTTTGCACACCACCTCGACCAAAACACCCTATATCTGCCACTCTATCATCAAACACATTCAACAAACCTTCAAAATACTCACTCCATCTCCTTCTCACATCACCACTACTTGTTATCACCTCCCCATTTGCGCCCTTCACTGAAGTTCCTATTTGCTCCCTTGTCTTACGCACTTTATTTACCTCCTTCCAGAACATCTTTTTATTCTCCCTAAAATTTAATGATACTCTCACACCCCAACTCTCATTTGCCCTTTTTTTCACCTCTTGCACCTTTCTCTTGACCTCCTGTCTCTTTTATACATCTCCCACTCAATTGTATTTTTTCCCTGCAAAAATCGTCCAAATGCCTCTCTTTTCTCTTTCACTAATACTCTTACTTCTTCATCCCACCACTCACTACCCTTTCTAATCAACCCACCTCCCACTTTTCTCATGCCACAAGCATCTTTTGCGCAATCCATCACTGATTCCCTAAATACATCCCATCCCTCCCCCACTCCCCTTACTTCCATTGTTCTCACCTTTTTTTTAGTCTCTCCTGGTACTTCCTCACACAGGTCTCCTTCCCAAGCTCACTTACTCTCACCACCCTCTTCACCCCAACATTCACTCTTCTTTTCTGAAAACCCATACAAATCTTCACCTTTGCCTCCACAAGATAATGATCAGACATCCCTCCAGTTGCACCTCTCAGCACATTAACATCCAAAAGTCTCTCTTTCGCACGCCTGTCAATTAACACGTAATCCAATAACGCTCTCTGGCCATCTCTCCTACTTACATAAGTATACTTATGTATATCTCGCTTTTTAAACCAGGTATTCCCAATCATCAGTCCTTTTTCAGCACATAAATCTACAAGCTCTTCACCATTTCTATTTACAACACTGAACACCCCATGTATACCAATTATTCCCTCAACTGCCACATTACTCACCTTTGCATTCAAATCACCCATCACTATAACCCGGTCCCGTGCATCAAAACCACTAACACACTCATTCAGCTGCTCCCAAAACACTTGCCTCTCATGATCTTTCTTCTCATGCCCAGGTGCATATGCACCAATAATCACCCACCTCTCTCCATCAACTTTCAGTTTTACCCATATTAATCGAGAATTTACTTTCTTACATTCTATCACATACTCCCACAACTCCTGTTTCAGGAGTATTGCTACTCCTTCCCTTGCTCTTGTCCTCTCACTAACCCCTGACTTTACTCCCCAGACAGTCCCAAACCACTCCTCCCCTTTACCCTTGAGCTTCGTTTCACTCAGAGCCAAAACATCCAGGTTCCTTTCCTCAAACATACTACCTATCTCTCCTTTTTTCACATCTTGGTTACATCCATACACATTTAGGCACCCCACTCTGAGCCTTCGAGGAGGATGAGCACTCCCCGCGTGACTCCTTCTTCTGTTTCCCATTTTAGAAAGTTAAAACAAGGAGGGGAGGATTTCTGGCCCCCCGCTCACGTCCCCTCGAGTCGCCTTCTACGACACGCGAGGAATACGTGGGAAGTATTCTTTCACCCCTATCCCCAGGGATAATATACATATATATATATACATATACACATACACACACATACACATACACACGCACATATACACACACACACACACACATACATATATTTACATATGAAAAATGTAAGAAACAATTTAGAAAACTGAAACTTCTAGCTTGAAATGAATGAAAAAATGAATGTCACATAATGGTAATGTATGTCATCCAAAAAGACATCTCACATTAATTTTCCTACATGGGTTGTACACTCTGAATGATGAACAGTACAAAGACTGGTACATGACTTAATGAGGAGAATGAACTTACCACGTCCTCCCGAGGGTAGAAATATTTGGCCAGAAAGTCAACCACGTCATCCAGGTCGTCCAGGGTCAGCACCACGTATTCTAGTTCCATGTCCTCACTCATCGTTAATATTCGCTTCCCTGCCTAGTTATATAGGGAAATGTTTCCTTGAGTTGTGTATAGATTCCAAACCACACATACACGAGGCAAAATCTAGGGTGGTAATGAGTTCATGTATAAATCACTTTTATTTCTTGTTTGTGGATCTCATTCTTAAATGGTACATACATACACATATCCATAACTGTCTCCCTACTTTGAAACGATAAAAATCAAAATGATAATACACCCCTGTACTTTCCACGTGAGAGAGAAAGATGTTACCATCTACATTGATAGGGTAACATAAGATAGTTAGAGGTGGGAGAAATATGGTTATCACTTCTAAAGATTTGAGTTCTCAGATAACAGAACAGTGACGAACTTCAGCCTAACATAAACAAGCAGTGTGAGACTAATGGAGTCTTCCAGAAATAGTGCAACTTATCGTGGGTGAAGTAAAATTATGACTACATATAATTATTGTACCAGCCGAGGGGAAGCTACACCATATACTAATGTAACTTATGTAATATGACATTACTAATGCATAAATCCTCTGAGTGGATTCATGTTTGCGGTAGGTCACACGTACAATCACAATACTCTTGATTCTAATGTTGATTATATCGGTAACATATGACTCAGGGGCTTTTGGCCCGATGCACTAGACCAAGGACTCTTAACTTGTACTGATTTCCATAATTTTCATCTTTTTGTACCGATAATAATGATCATTAATAAAAATGAATTATATGGCTTTTGCTGTTACTGAATGATAAAGTCAATGAATGATACGTGTTATTGATAGAGACTACACGAATGATATGATACTGGATATATGCTGATAGTGGTCCACAGATATATCATGTGTCCCTGACAAATCCACACAGATAGAGGGGTTAATAACCCCAACCACCTGACAACCTTTTCACTAGACACAAGTGGCTGCCAAGCGCGGGTACAAATGCCCTGTCCACAGAGATGCCGACTAGATAAATATTTACTCAGCCAGGGTCCAGTCCAAGACTGATTCTACCCCAGTAGCCTGGCAACCGCATTACCCACATCAATACTGTGAAAGGCATGGCTTTGTGAAACACTTATGTGCAGAAAACTGCAGGATGTTATCACAAAGTGAAATCAGTAGCAAAGTCTTCCTCATAGTGTTCTCCAGTCTTGACACCAACAGTGAATACTACACCAGCTGGGAGTACACCAGAACTAGATGACGTCATATGTTTTGGTTATTCATTGTTGATCATCGTCATCTGCAGGTTATGTTCCTCGCCCTGAACTGCTGTACCCCAAAATACTACCATGATAAGCATACGTGTTTGACAGTGGGCATCGAATATTTTCACGTATCTGTGTACTGGGATATTCAAAACCCGCATGACCTTGGCAGTATAGATGATATTCACAAGGTGATCAATGAAATTTTGAGCCATCTAGATTTTACATCAGCAAATCTTTCGGTAAAGTAAACTAGATTTAGGATAATTTACGTCTAGTTATGAAGTGGCAAGTTACTTACTTCTTGCCACATAAATGAGCGTGGATAAGGAGGAGTTGCAATGGGTCACATGAATGTATCGCTCTTCTACAAATGTGTGGTGCAATGTTTGTTTGTTGTGTTCACCAGGTATCAGACTGGCACAGGTTATTGTTATAATGACGTTATATTATATGACAAGATATTAGAGGAAAACCAGGAAGGAGGAAAACAGTCATCAGTTATATATAACGGCATTAACCTTACGTCTGGCAACACGGTATATCAAGTGGTATTTGAACTTAAGATCATAACAAAGCCATAAAGCTATATTTTTCCAATTATATACTTTTCCCTTGATTGTAGGGATGATACGTACACAGACCCTTACCTTGAATAAAGAGGTTAGAGATAAACTGTTTATATTTCTTGGTTATTGATCTCGTTCTTAAATGTTATATCCATACACGTATCCAGAACTATCTCTCCATGTATATGTATATAGACACACAGATATAAACACCTAACCTAAATGAAAATACTACTCTGTGCTTCCCACAGGAGAAACAAAGACATTACATTATCTAATACGTGGCAACGATGTTTTGTAACCTTACCCAAGGAGTCTTATGGCATAAGAAAGGTGATCTGTTCGGATACAGGTGTTTACAGATTTACAGTTCAAATGGATACAAAATGTTCTTCCTTATGACAAATCACAGTTTGACTAGCCTTCCAATGACAAACGGGGAGACATTCTGTGCAGGGACACGTTCACTGGGTTGAACAGGAAACACACTCGCCACAGCTCCTCATCACAACGGAAAGCTTGCAAGATCCGTGCCTTAAAGCAGCGCTCCGTTGTATCAGCATGAAACTGCATTACTCCACAAAGCAATGCGCTGTTATCTTTTCACAGTTCGTTTCCTTTATTCTCACCTTGTTCTGGATATAAATAGACGACAGCCATCCTCTTTCCGTGAGCCATTAGGTTGCAAAGACCTTAGTCTTGTTAAGCTATGTATCTGGTGAGAGTTGAAACCTACCGGGATATGTTTAACTGTTCAGTTTCAGAATCCTCTATATTTCCCTCATAAATTTAACATGACCAATAAGCACATTTCCTTGTGTTTCTTGACTTCCTAACAAATAACAGGTGCTCCCAAAGTGAGCCTTATGGGACATCTCTGGTTATCAAGTCTGTAAAGTCACCTCGGGGCATATGTCTTCCTTTTTCTCGAGTAGGAAAGTTTCAAACCACATTAGTCACAGTTCCCTCTTATCCCTCTCTGAAAACATAGCGAGTTTTGTGTCTCGCTGTGTGATTTTTATCTGCGACTTATGTTTGCTTGTTATTAAAAGAGTTATACGGTCACTTTGGGACATATCTGGACATTGTATATTCGTAACGGGCCTGTGGTTTGCCCTGGCGACCACATTACTGATGACACGATCCAATATAACCATGTGATGTCGGTGCTTCCAAGAGACTCACTGAAGGACGTCAGGACCTACATTATGAACCCACCGACGACTGACGAGTTCCTGACGATGAAGACCGCCCTTTTACAGGTCGCCAACCTCGCCAGCAATGTCCAGGCGAACCAGGGCCCCGCACCCACCAGTAAGTGATTCAGGACCTCACCTCATCTTCTGCGTTACATAGAGGGGCTCTGGCAGACCCCCAGAGGCTGTCGCCATCCAGACGTACTGCAATCGTTGTTTTCACAACTTACAGTTCATTACGTCCAGACAGCCCCCGTCACCAGTTTACCGAACGTAGTTCGGTCATTGGAGTGGCATAACTTTGGAGAATGGCACGAGATCACGTAAAACTACAGTGCCAATTATGTTTTATTCATTAGATACATAAGGTGAAATAGGCCAGGGGCAATGAGCTACTGGAGGCGGAGGATCATAGTGGGAAAGGTGAGGTCAGATATAGCAAGTCGAGAAATAAGAGATAGTATTAGCTGTGGGGCCTCGATGCTGGAGCTGGCGGGCGTCAGAGATGAGGCACCACAACGAGACCTGCCAGGAAGATGAAACGTTAGGATACATAGACATGTTAAACATTAAACATTGCTTGTTTGTATAGTCATG